>NC_083095.1:104888327-105026327 GCF_949774975.1 Lagenorhynchus albirostris | reverse complement strand
TTTCGCTTTCTGTGATAATGAACTTGTACCATAAACGAGGATCTTGTAAACAGAGCCGTCCCAAACATTTGGGTGGCTGTGTCTTTTTGATTTGAATTTCCCTAAGCTATAGGAGCATAAGTGGAAGTGCCCTAGGCTCTGTTGCTTTGTTTTTTAGATGTTTCAGGAAACACCATACACTTCTCCAGAGTGGCTGTTGGCAATTTACATCCCGCCCATCAGCATAACAAGGCTCCCAGTTCTCCATGGCCTGTCCTGCCTTTCTGGATTTTACACTTTTTTCAGATGGCCCTTTTGCCCGGGGGGCAGTGAGACTTCATTGTAGTGCAGATTTCATTTGCAAGCTTGCTTGGTTGGCCAAAAAGGGCGCATGCGTTTTTTCCTGAATATATTCAGGAAAAAACGCATACGCCCTTTTTGGCCAAGTGCATCATTGTGGACGTTCTGCCTCTTTTCCTATGCTTTTCATGCTATTCCATTCTACTGCCTGAAATCGGTTTCCTGCAATTCTGCCCCGCTTTCAAGTGCTCTTGGCAGCCTTACTTCAATATATTTTTGGACGATAGCTGTCATTTATAACTCTGCAGGTTTGTGAATGACAGTGCCCCTGAGATCCTTTCTTCAACTCTCTTTATTGTGAGCTGGCTGCAACACCGCAGGATTGCTTCAGGCCCTAGTGTGGTTCCGGCACGGCAAGCTGAGCCTTTGGTTAATTCCTCTTCCTGGTGGGAAATGAGAGTTAAATTTGCCCGTCCAGACACCTCCAGCTAGTTTCTCATTGGTTCTCCCTATTCCTGTTCATTTCCCGCAGAAATTGCAAACTGGGCCAAACAGGACGTTAAAGGCACTGACTCTCCAAGTGGGGAGAGTGTTAGTAAAGCGTCTGGAATGTTGCACCCGAGTACCAGGGGACGAAAACTGAGACACATTTGAACACGTTTCCCGATCACACGGTGGATCATACTCTGGGTTCCACATGCATGTTTTAGCTGAAGGAGGAATCCCTTAAACCTGGAGAGTTGTGACCCATGGAATGGGTACCATGCTATATGACTTCAAAGGGTCTGCATTTGCTCACCGAACCTCACCAATCCTATCACTGCTGAGTTTATGCTGCTGTACACACGCTTGATTCTCTTTCAGAGACATGTAAATCCATAGGTTTTAAGATTCTTACCAGTCAGGTATATTCTTAGGCGTTTAATATGGGGTGTTGAGTCCACTTCGTTGAGCAAGGAGTAGCTCTTGTCTATTACATATTTGGCTTATGGAACGGTATCTGTGCTAATTTCAATCTCTGGTTTTATGCAGCACCCCAACTCACCTTTCCCTTAAGCAAGCATAAGTTGGTTTTCTACATTTGAGACCCTGTTCTGTTTTGTAATTCAGTTCCTGGGTAGCCAAGTTTACATTCCGTGTATTAGTGATACCTTATGATATTTCTTTTTCTGTGTGACATATTTCACTTAGAATCATCGTACCTGCATCCACTCATTATGCTGCTATGGGCCTGATGACATAGATTTCATTGCTGAGTGATATGGCATTGTACGTAAGTACCACAAATTCTTTATTCATTTTTCGCTTTCTGTGATATTGAACTTGTACCATAAACGAGGATCTTGTAAACAGAGCCGTCCCAAACTTTTGGGTGGCTGTGTCTTTTTGATTTGAATTTCCCTAAGCTATAGGAGCATAAGTGGAAGTGCCCTAGGCTCTGTTGCTTTGTTTTTTAGATGTTTCAGGAAACACCATACACTTCTCCAGAGTGGCTGTTGGCAATTTACATCCCTCCCATCAGCATAACAAGGCTCCCAGTTCTCCATGGCCTGTCCTGCCTTTCTGGAATTTACACTTTTTTCAGATGGCCCTTTTGCCCGGGGGGCAGTGAGACTTCATTGTAGTGCAGATTTCCTTTGCAAGCTTGCTTGGTTGGCCAAAAAGGGCGCATGCGTTTTTTCCTGAATATATTCAGGAAAAAACGCATACGCCCTTTTTGGCCAAGTGCATCATTGTGGACGTTCTGCCTCTTTTCCTATGCTTTTCATGCAATTCCAGTCTACCTCCTGAAATCGGTTTCCTGCAATTCTGCCCCGCTTTCAAGTGCTCTTGGCAGCCTTACTTCAATATATTTTTGGACGATAGCTGTCATTTATAACTCTGCAGGTTTGTGAATGACAGTGCCCCTGAGATCCTTTCTTCAACTCTCTTTATTGTGAGCTGGCCGCAACACCGCAGGATTGCTTCAGGCCCTAGTGTGGTTCCGGCACGGCAAGCTGAGCCTTTGGTTAATTCCTCTTCCTGGTGGGAAATGAGAGTTAAATTTGCCCGTCCAGACACCTCCAGCTAGTCTCTCATTGGTTCTCCCTATTCCTGTTCATTTCCCGCAGAAATTGCAAACTGGGCCAAACAGGACTTTAAAGGCACTGACTCTCCAAGTGGGGAGAGTGTTAGTAAAGCGTCTGGAATGTTGCACCCGAGTACCAGGGGACGAAAACTGAGACACATTTGAACACGTTTCCCGATCACACGGTGGATCATACTCTGGGTTCCACATGCATGTTTTAGCTGAAGGAGGAATCCCTTAAACCTGGAGAGTTGTGACCCATGGAATGGGTACCATGCTATATGACTTCAAAGGGTCTGCATTTGCTCACCGAACCTCACCAATCCTATCACTGCTGAGTTTATGCTGCTGTACACACGCTTGATTCTCTTTCAGAGACATGTAAATCCATAGGTTTTAAGATTCTTACCAGTCAGGTATATTCTTAGGCGTTTAATATGGGGTGTTGAGTCCACTTCGTTGAGCAAGGAGTAGCTCTTGTCTATTACATATTTGGCTTATGGAACGGTATCTGTGCTAATTTCAATCTCTGGTTTTATGCAGCACCCCAACTCACCTTTCCCTTAAGCAAGCATAAGTTGGTTTTCTACATTTGAGACCCTGTTCTGTTTTGTAATTCAGTTCCTGTGTAGCCAAGTTTACATTCCGTGTATTAGTGATACCTTATGATATTTCTTTTTCTGTGTGACATATTTCACTTAGAAGCATCGTACCTGAATCCACTCATTATGCTGCTACGGGCCTGATGACATAGATTTCATTGCTGAGTGATATTGCATTGTACGTAAGTACCACAAATTCTTTATTCATTTTTCGCTTTCTGTGATATTGAACTTGTACCATAAACGAGGATCTTGTAAACAGAGCCGTCCCAAACTTTTGGGTGGCTGTGTCTTTTTGATTTGAATTTCCCTAAGCTATAGGAGCATAAGTGGAAGTGCCCTAGGCTCTGTTGCTTTGTTTTTTAGATGTTTCAGGAAACACCATACACTTCTCCAGAGTGGCTGTTGGCAATTTACATCCCGCCCATCAGCATAACAAGGCTCCCAGTTCTCCATGGCCTGTCCTGCCTTTCTGGATTTTACACTTTTTTCAGATGGCCCTTTTGCCCGGGGGGCAGTGAGACTTCATTGTAGTGCAGATTTCCTTTGCAAGCTTGCTTGGTTGGCCAAAAACTGCGTATGCGTTTTTTCCTGAATATATTCAGGAAAAAACGCATACGCCCTTTTTGGCCAAGTGCATCATTGTGGACGTTCTGCCTCTTTTCCTATGCTTTTCATCCAATTCCAGTCTACCTCCTGAAATCGGTTTCCTGCAATTCTGCCCCGCTTTCAAGTGCTCTTGGCAGCCTTACTTCAATATATTTTTGGACGATAGCTGTCATTTATAACTCTGCAGGTTTGTGAATGACAGTGCCCCTGAGATCCTTTCTTCAACTCTCTTTATTGTGAGCTGGCCGCAACACCGCAGGATTGCTTCAGGCCCTAGTGTGGTTCCGGCACGGCAAGCTGAGCCTTTGGTTAATTCCTCTTCCTGGTGGGAAATGAGAGTTAAATTTGCCCGTCCAGACACCTCCAGCTAGTTTCTCATTGGTTCTCCCTATTCCTGTTCATTTCCCGCAGAAATTGCAAACTGGGCCAAACAGGATGTTAAAGGCACTGACTCTCCAAGTGGGGAGAGTGTTAGTAAAGCGTCTGGAATGTTGCACCCGGGTACCAGGGGACGAAAACTGAGACACATTTGAACACGTTTCCCGATCACACGGTGGATCATACTCTGGGTTCCACATGCATGTTTTAGCTGAAGGAGGAATCCCTTAAACCTGGAGAGTTGTGACCCATGGAATGGGTACCATGCTATATGACTTCAAAGGGTCTGCATTTGCTCACCGAACCTCACCAATCCTATCACTGCTGAGTTTATGCTGCTGTACACACGCTTGATTCTCTTTCAGAGACATGTAAATCCATAGGTTTTAAGATTCTTACCAGTCAGGTATATTCTTAGGCGTTTAATATGGGGTGTTGAGTCCACTTCGTTGAGCAAGGAGTAGCTCTTGTCTATTACATATTTGGCTTATGGAACGGTATCTGTGCTAATTTCAATCTCTGGTTTTATGCAGCACCCCAACTCACCTTTCCTTTAAGCAAGCATAAGTTGGTTTTCTACATTTGAGACCCTGTTCTGTTTTGTAATTCAGTTCCTGTGTAGCCAAGTTTACATTCCGTGTATTAGTGATACCTTATGATATTTCTTTTTCTGTGTGACATATTTCACTTAGAATCATCGTACCTGAATCCACTCATTATGCTGCTACGGGCCTGATGACATAGATTTCATTGCTGAGTGATATGGCATTGTACGTAAGTACCACAAATTCTTTATTCATTTTTCGCTTTCTGTGATAATGAACTTGTACCATAAACGAGGATCTTGTAAACAGAGCCGTCCCAAACATTTGGGTGGCTGTGTCTTTTTGATTTGAATTTCCCTAAGCTATAGGAGCATAAGTGGAAGTGCCCTAGGCTCTGTTGCTTTGTTTTTTAGATGTTTCAGGAAACACCATACACTTCTCCAGAGTGGCTGTTGGCAATTTACATCCCGCCCATCAGCATAACAAGGCTCCCAGTTCTCCATGGCCTGTCCTGCCTTTCTGGATTTTACACTTTTTTCAGATGGCCCTTTTGCCCGGGGGGCAGTGAGACTTCATTGTAGTGCAGATTTCATTTGCAAGCTTGCTTGGTTGGCCAAAAAGGGCGCATGCGTTTTTTCCTGAATATATTCAGGAAAAAACGCATACGCCCTTTTTGGCCAAGTGCATCATTGTGGACGTTCTGCCTCTTTTCCTATGCTTTTCATGCAATTCCAGTCTACCTCCTGAAATCGGTTTCCTGCAATTCTGCCCCGCTTTCAAGTGCTCTTGGCAGCCTTACTTCAATATATTTTTGGACGATAGCTGTCATTTATAACTCTGCAGGTTTGTGAATGACAGTGCCCCTGAGATCCTTTCTTCAACTCTCTTTATTGTGAGCTGGCCGCAACACCGCAGGATTGCTTCAGGCCCTAGTGTGGTTCCGGCACGGCAAGCTGAGCCTTTGGTTAATTCCTCTTCCTGGTGGGAAATGAGAGTTAAATTTGCCCGTCCAGACACCTCCAGCTAGTCTCTCATTGGTTCTCCCTATTCCTGTTCATTTCCCGCAGAAATTGCAAACTGGGCCAAACAGGACTTTAAAGGCACTGACTCTCCAAGTGGGGAGAGTGTTAGTAAAGCGTCTGGAATGTTGCACCCGAGTACCAGGGGACGAAAACTGAGACACATTTGAACACGTTTCCCGATCACACGGTGGATCATACTCTGGGTTCCACATGCATGTTTTAGCTGAAGGAGGAATCCCTTAAACCTGGAGAG
Source organism: Lagenorhynchus albirostris (assembly GCF_949774975.1). NCBI lineage: Eukaryota > Metazoa > Chordata > Mammalia > Artiodactyla > Delphinidae > Lagenorhynchus > Lagenorhynchus albirostris. The sequence continues at coordinate 105,020,571 of NC_083095.1, read as the reverse complement.
TTGTGACCCATGGAATGGGTACCATGCTATATGACTTCAAAGGGTCTGCATTTGCTCACCGAACCTCACCAATCCTATCACTGCTGAGTTTATGCTACTGTACACACGCTTGATTCTCTTTCAGAGACATGTAAATCCATAGGTTTTAAGATTCTTACCAGTCAGGTATATTCTTAGGCGTTTAATATGGGGTGTTGAGTCCACTTCGTTGAGCAAGGAGTAGCTCTTGTCTATTACATATTTGGCTTATGGAACGGTATCTGTGCTAATTTCAATCTCTGGTTTTATGCAGCACCCCAACTCACCTTTCCCTTAAGCAAGCATAAGTTGGTTTTCTACATTTGAGACCCTGTTCTGTTTTGTAATTCAGTTCCTGTGTAGCCAAGTTTACATTCCGTGTATTAGTGATACCTTATGATATTTCTTTTTCTGTGTGACATATTTCACTTAGAAGCATCGTACCTGAATCCACTCATTATGCTGCTACGGGCCTGATGACATAGATTTCATTGCTGAGTGATATGGCATTGTACGTAAGTACCACAAATTCTTTATTCATTTTTCGCTTTCTGTGATATTGAACTTGTACCATAAACGAGGATCTTGTAAACAGAGCCGTCCCAAACTTTTGGGTGGCTGTGTCTTTTTGATTTGAATTTCCCTAAGCTATAGGAGCATAAGTGGAAGTGCCCTAGGCTCTGTTGCTTTGTTTTTTAGATGTTTCAGGAAACACCATACACTTCTCCAGAGTGGCTGTTGGCAATTTACATCCCGCCCATCAGCATAACAAGGCTCCCAGTTCTCCATGGCCTGTCCTGCCTTTCTGGATTTTACACTTTTTTCAGATGGCCCTTTTGCCCGGGGGGCAGTGAGACTTCATTGTAGTGCAGATTTCCTTTGCAAGCTTGCTTGGTTGGCCAAAAACGGTGTATGCGTTTTTTCCTGAATATATTCAGGAAAAAACGCATACGCCCTTTTTGGCCAAGTGCATCATTGTGGACGTTCTGCCTCTTTTCCTATGCTTTTCATCCAATTCCAGTCTACCTCCTGAAATCGGTTTCCTGCAATTCTGCCCCGCTTTCAAGTGCTCTTGGCAGCCTTACTTCAATATATTTTTGGACGATAGCTGTCATTTATAACTCTGCAGGTTTGTGAATGACAGTGCCCCTGAGATCCTTTCTTCAACTCTCTTTATTGTGAGCTGGCTGCAACACCGCAGGATTGCTTCAGGCCCTAGTGTGGTTCCGGCACGGCAAGCTGAGCCTTTGGTTAATTCCTCTTCCTGGTGGGAAATGAGAGTTAAATTTGCCCGTCCAGACACCTCCAGCTAGTTTCTCATTGGTTCTCCCTATTCCTGTTCATTTCCCGCAGAAATTGCAAACTGGGCCAAACAGGACGTTAAAGGCACTGACTCTCCAAGTGGGGAGAGTGTTAGTAAAGCGTCTGGAATGTTGCACCCGAGTACCAGGGGACGAAAACTGAGACACATTTGAACACGTTTCCCGATCACACGGTGGATCATACTCTGGGTTCCACATGCATGTTTTAGCTGAAGGAGGAATCCCTTAAACCTGGAGAGTTGTGACCCATGGAATGGGTACCATGCTATATGACTTCAAAGGGTCTGCATTTGCTCACCGAACCTCACCAATCCTATCACTGCTGAGTTTATGCTGCTGTACACACGCTTGATTCTCTTTCAGAGACATGTAAATCCATAGGTTTTAAGATTCTTACCAGTCAGGTATATTCTTAGGCGTTTAATATGGGGTGTTGAGTCCACTTCGTTGAGCAAGGAGTAGCTCTTGTCTATTACATATTTGGCTTATGGAACGGTATCTGTGCTAATTTCAATCTCTGGTTTTATGCAGCACCCCAACTCACCTTTCCCTTAAGCAAGCATAAGTTGGTTTTCTACATTTGAGACCCTGTTCTGTTTTGTAATTCAGTTCCTGGGTAGCCAAGTTTACATTCCGTGTATTAGTGATACCTTATGATATTTCTTTTTCTGTGTGACATATTTCACTTAGAATCATCGTACCTGCATCCACTCATTATGCTGCTATGGGCCTGATGACATAGATTTCATTGCTGAGTGATATGGCATTGTACGTAAGTACCACAAATTCTTTATTCATTTTTCGCTTTCTGTGATATTGAACTTGTACCATAAACGAGGATCTTGTAAACAGAGCCGTCCCAAACTTTTGGGTGGCTGTGTCTTTTTGATTTGAATTTCCCTAAGCTATCGGAGCATAAGTGGAAGTGCCCTAGGCTCTGTTGCTTTGTTTTTTAGATGTTTCAGGAAACACCATACACTTCTCCAGAGTGGCTGTTGGCAATTTACATCCCGCCCATCAGCATAACAAGGCTCCCAGTTCTCCATGGCCTGTCCTGCCTTTCTGGAATTTACACTTTTTTCAGATGGCCCTTTTGCCCGGGGGGCAGTGAGACTTCATTGTAGTGCAGATTTCCTTTGCAAGCTTGCTTGGTTGGCCAAAAAGGGCGCATGCGTTTTTTCCTGAATATATTCAGGAAAAAACGCATACGCCCTTTTTGGCCAAGTGCATCATTGTGGACGTTCTGCCTCTTTTCCTATGCTTTTCATGCAATTCCAGTCTACCTCCTGAAATCGGTTTCCTGCAATTCTGCCCCGCTTTCAAGTGCTCTTGGCAGCCTTACTTCAATATATTTTTGGACGATAGCTGTCATTTATAACTCTGCAGGTTTGTGAATGACAGTGCCCCTGAGATCCTTTCTTCAACTCTCTTTATTGTGAGCTGGCCGCAACACCGCAGGATTGCTTCAGGCCCTAGTGTGGTTCCGGCACGGCAAGCTGAGCCTTTGGTTAATTCCTCTTCCTGGTGGGAAATGAGAGTTAAATTTGCCCGTCCAGACACCTCCAGCTAGTCTCTCATTGGTTCTCCCTATTCCTGTTCATTTCCCGCAGAAATTGCAAACTGGGCCAAACAGGACTTTAAAGGCACTGACTCTCCAAGTGGGGAGAGTGTTAGTAAAGCGTCTGGAATGTTGCACCCGAGTACCAGGGGACGAAAACTGAGACACATTTGAACACGTTTCCCGATCACACGGTGGATCATACTCTGGGTTCCACATGCATGTTTTAGCTGAAGGAGGAATCCCTTAAACCTGGAGAGTTGTGACCCATGGAATGGGTACCATGCTATATGACTTCAAAGGGTCTGCATTTGCTCACCGAACCTCACCAATCCTATCACTGCTGAGTTTATGCTGCTGTACACACGCTTGATTCTCTTTCAGAGACATGTAAATCCATAGGTTTTAAGATTCTTACCAGTCAGGTATATTCTTAGGCGTTTAATATGGGGTGTTGAGTCCACTTCGTTGAGCAAGGAGTAGCTCTTGTCTATTACATATTTGGCTTATGGAACGGTATCTGTGCTAATTTCAATCTCTGGTTTTATGCAGCACCCCAACTCACCTTTCCCTTAAGCAAGCATAAGTTGGTTTTCTACATTTGAGACCCTGTTCTGTTTTGTAATTCAGTTCCTGTGTAGCCAAGTTTACATTCCGTGTATTAGTGATACCTTATGATATTTCTTTTTCTGTGTGACATATTTCACTTAGAAGCATCGTACCTGAATCCACTCATTATGCTGCTACGGGCCTGATGACATAGATTTCATTGCTGAGTGATATGGCATTGTACGTAAGTACCACAAATTCTTTATTCATTTTTCGCTTTCTGTGATAATGAACTTGTACCATAAACGAGGATCTTGTAAACAGAGCCGTCCCAAACATTTGGGTGGCTGTGTCTTTTTGATTTGAATTTCCCTAAGCTATAGGAGCATAAGTGGAAGTGCCCTAGGCTCTGTTGCTTTGTTTTTTAGATGTTTCAGGAAACACCATACACTTCTCCAGAGTGGCTGTTGGCAATTTACATCCCGCCCATCAGCATAACAAGGCTCCCAGTTCTCCATGGCCTGTCCTGCCTTTCTGGATTTTACACTTTTTTCAGATGGCCCTTTTGCCCGGGGGGCAGTGAGACTTCATTGTAGTGCAGATTTCATTTGCAAGCTTGCTTGGTTGGCCAAAAAGGGCGCATGCGTTTTTTCCTGAATATATTCAGGAAAAAACGCATACGCCCTTTTTGGCCAAGTGCATCATTGTGGACGTTCTGCCTCTTTTCCTATGCTTTTCATGCAATTCCAGTCTACCTCCTGAAATCGGTTTCCTGCAATTCTGCCCCGCTTTCAAGTGCTCTTGGCAGCCTTACTTCAATATATTTTTGGACGATAGCTGTCATTTATAACTCTGCAGGTTTGTGAATGACAGTGCCCCTGAGATCCTTTCTTCAACTCTCTTTATTGTGAGCTGGCCGCAACACCGCAGGATTGCTTCAGGCCCTAGTGTGGTTCCGGCACGGCAAGCTGAGCCTTTGGTTAATTCCTCTTCCTGGTGGGAAATGAGAGTTAAATTTGCCCGTCCAGACACCTCCAGCTAGTCTCTCATTGGTTCTCCCTATTCCTGTTCATTTCCCGCAGAAATTGCAAACTGGGCCAAACAGGACTTTAAAGGCACTGACTCTCCAAGTGGGGAGAGTGTTAGTAAAGCGTCTGGAATGTTGCACCCGAGTACCAGGGGACGAAAACTGAGACACATTTGAACACGTTTCCCGATCACACGGTGGATCATACTCTGGGTTCCACATGCATGTTTTAGCTGAAGGAGGAATCCCTTAAACCTGGAGAGTTGTGACCCATGGAATGGGTACCATGCTATATGACTTCAAAGGGTCTGCATTTGCTCACCGAACCTCACCAATCCTATCACTGCTGAGTTTATGCTACTGTACACACGCTTGATTCTCTTTCAGAGACATGTAAATCCATAGGTTTTAAGATTCTTACCAGTCAGGTATATTCTTAGGCGTTTAATATGGGGTGTTGAGTCCACTTCGTTGAGCAAGGAGTAGCTCTTGTCTATTACATATTTGGCTTATGGAACGGTATCTGTGCTAATTTCAATCTCTGGTTTTATGCAGCACCCCAACTCACCTTTCCCTTAAGCAAGCATAAGTTGGTTTTCTACATTTGAGACCCTGTTCTGTTTTGTAATTCAGTTCCTGTGTAGCCAAGTTTACATTCCGTGTATTAGTGATACCTTATGATATTTCTTTTTCTGTGTGACATATTTCACTTAGAAGCATCGTACCTGAATCCACTCATTATGCTGCTACGGGCCTGATGACATAGATTTCATTGCTGAGTGATATGGCATTGTACGTAAGTACCACAAATTCTTTATTCATTTTTCGCTTTCTGTGATATTGAACTTGTACCATAAACGAGGATCTTGTAAACAGAGCCGTCCCAAACTTTTGGGTGGCTGTGTCTTTTTGATTTGAATTTCCCTAAGCTATAGGAGCATAAGTGGAAGTGCCCTAGGCTCTGTTGCTTTGTTTTTTAGATGTTTCAGGAAACACCATACACTTCTCCAGAGTGGCTGTTGGCAATTTACATCCCGCCCATCAGCATAACAAGGCTCCCAGTTCTCCATGGCCTGTCCTGCCTTTCTGGATTTTACACTTTTTTCAGATGGCCCTTTTGCCCGGGGGGCAGTGAGACTTCATTGTAGTGCAGATTTCCTTTGCAAGCTTGCTTGGTTGGCCAAAAACGGTGTATGCGTTTTTTCCTGAATATATTCAGGAAAAAACGCATACGCCCTTTTTGGCCAAGTGCATCATTGTGGACGTTCTGCCTCTTTTCCTATGCTTTTCATCCAATTCCAGTCTACCTCCTGAAATCGGTTTCCTGCAATTCTGCCCCGCTTTCAAGTGCTCTTGGCAGCCTTACTTCAATATATTTTTGGACGATAGCTGTCATTTATAACTCTGCAGGTTTGTGAATGACAGTGCCCCTGAGATCCTTTCTTCAACTCTCTTTATTGTGAGCTGGCTGCAACACCGCAGGATTGCTTCAGGCCCTAGTGTGGTTCCGGCACGGCAAGCTGAGCCTTTGGTTAATTCCTCTTCCTGGTGGGAAATGAGAGTTAAATTTGCCCGTCCAGACACCTCCAGCTAGTTTCTCATTGGTTCTCCCTATTCCTGTTCATTTCCCGCAGAAATTGCAAACTGGGCCAAACAGGACGTTAAAGGCACTGACTCTCCAAGTGGGGAGAGTGTTAGTAAAGCGTCTGGAATGTTGCACCCGAGTACCAGGGGACGAAAACTGAGACACATTTGAACACGTTTCCCGATCACACGGTGGATCATACTCTGGGTTCCACATGCATGTTTTAGCTGAAGGAGGAATCCCTTAAACCTGGAGAGTTGTGACCCATGGAATGGGTACCATGCTATATGACTTCAAAGGGTCTGCATTTGCTCACCGAACCTCACCAATCCTATCACTGCTGAGTTTATGCTGCTGTACACACGCTTGATTCTCTTTCAGAGACATGTAAATCCATAGGTTTTAAGATTCTTACCAGTCAGGTATATTCTTAGGCGTTTAATATGGGGTGTTGAGTCCACTTCGTTGAGCAAGGAGTAGCTCTTGTCTATTACATATTTGGCTTATGGAACGGTATCTGTGCTAATTTCAATCTCTGGTTTTATGCAGCACCCCAACTCACCTTTCCCTTAAGCAAGCATAAGTTGGTTTTCTACATTTGAGACCCTGTTCTGTTTTGTAATTCAGTTCCTGGGTAGCCAAGTTTACATTCCGTGTATTAGTGATACCTTATGATATTTCTTATTCTGTGTGACATATTTCACTTAGAATCATCGTACCTGCATCCACTCATTATGCTGCTATGGGCCTGATGACATAGATTTCATTGCTGAGTGATATGGCATTGTACGTAAGTACCACAAATTCTTTATTCATTTTTCGCTTTCTGTGATATTGAACTTGTACCATAAACGAGGATCTTGTAAACAGAGCCGTCCCAAACTTTTGGGTGGCTGTGTCTTTTTGATTTGAATTTCCCTAAGCTATAGGAGCATAAGTGGAAGTGCCCTAGGCTCTGTTGCTTTGTTTTTTAGATGTTTCAGGAAACACCATACACTTCTCCAGAGTGGCTGTTGGCAATTTACATCCCTCCCATCAGCATAACAAGGCTCCCAGTTCTCCATGGCCTGTCCTGCCTTTCTGGAATTTACACTTTTTTCAGATGGCCCTTTTGCCCGGGGGGCAGTGAGACTTCATTGTAGTGCAGATTTCCTTTGCAAGCTTGCTTGGTTGGCCAAAAAGGGCGCATGCGTTTTTTCCTGAATATATTCAGGAAAAAACGCATACGCCCTTTTTGGCCAAGTGCATCATTGTGGACGTTCTGCCTCTTTTCCTATGCTTTTCATGCAATTCCAGTCTACCTCCTGAAATCGGTTTCCTGCAATTCTGCCCCGCTTTCAAGTGCTCTTGGCAGCCTTACTTCAATATATTTTTGGACGATAGCTGTCATTTATAACTCTGCAGGTTTGTGAATGACAGTGCCCCTGAGATCCTTTCTTCAACTCTCTTTATTGTGAGCTGGCCGCAACACCGCAGGATTGCTTCAGGCCCTAGTGTGGTTCCGGCACGGCAAGCTGAGCCTTTGGTTAATTCCTCTTCCTGGTGGGAAATGAGAGTTAAATTTGCCCGTCCAGACACCTCCAGCTAGTCTCTCATTGGTTCTCCCTATTCCTGTTCATTTCCCGCAGAAATTGCAAACTGGGCCAAACAGGACTTTAAAGGCACTGACTCTCCAAGTGGGGAGAGTGTTAGTAAAGCGTCTGGAATGTTGCACCCGAGTACCAGGGGACGAAAACTGAGACACATTTGAACACGTTTCCCGATCACACGGTGGATCATACTCTGGGTTCCACATGCATGTTTTAGCTGAAGGAGGAATCCCTTAAACCTGGAGAGTTGTGACCCATGGAATGGGTACCATGCTATATGACTTCAAAGGGTCTGCATTTGCTCACCGAACCTCACCAATCCTATCACTGCTGAGTTTATGCTGCTGTACACACGCTTGATTCTCTTTCAGAGACATGTAAATCCATAGGTTTTAAGATTCTTACCAGTCAGGTATATTCTTAGGCGTTTAATATGGGGTGTTGAGTCCACTTCGTTGAGCAAGGAGTAGCTCTTGTCTATTACATATTTGGCTTATGGAACGGTATCTGTGCTAATTTCAATCTCTGGTTTTATGCAGCACCCCAACTCACCTTTCCCTTAAGCAAGCATAAGTTGGTTTTCTACATTTGAGACCCTGTTCTGTTTTGTAATTCAGTTCCTGTGTAGCCAAGTTTACATTCCGTGTATTAGTGATACCTTATGATATTTCTTTTTCTGTGTGACATATTTCACTTAGAAGCATCGTACCTGAATCCACTCATTATGCTGCTACGGGCCTGATGACATAGATTTCATTGCTGAGTGATATTGCATTGTACGTAAGTACCACAAATTCTTTATTCATTTTTCGCTTTCTGTGATATTGAACTTGTACCATAAACGAGGATCTTGTAAACAGAGCCGTCCCAAACTTTTGGGTGGCTGTGTCTTTTTGATTTGAATTTCCCTAAGCTATAGGAGCATAAGTGGAAGTGCCCTAGGCTCTGTTGCTTTGTTTTTTAGATGTTTCAGGAAACACCATACACTTCTCCAGAGTGGCTGTTGGCAATTTACATCCCGCCCATCAGCATAACAAGGCTCCCAGTTCTCCATGGCCTGTCCTGCCTTTCTGGATTTTACACTTTTTTCAGATGGCCCTTTTGCCCGGGGGGCAGTGAGACTTCATTGTAGTGCAGATTTCCTTTGCAAGCTTGCTTGGTTGGCCAAAAACTGCGTATGCGTTTTTTCCTGAATATATTCAGGAAAAAACGCATACGCCCTTTTTGGCCAAGTGCATCATTGTGGACGTTCTGCCTCTTTTCCTATGCTTTTCATCCAATTCCAGTCTACCTCCTGAAATCGGTTTCCTGCAATTCTGCCCCGCTTTCAAGTGCTCTTGGCAGCCTTACTTCAATATATTTTTGGACGATAGCTGTCATTTATAACTCTGCAGGTTTGTGAATGACAGTGCCCCTGAGATCCTTTCTTCAACTCTCTTTATTGTGAGCTGGCCGCAACACCGCAGGATTGCTTCAGGCCCTAGTGTGGTTCCGGCACGGCAAGCTGAGCCTTTGGTTAATTCCTCTTCCTGGTGGGAAATGAGAGTTAAATTTGCCCGTCCAGACACCTCCAGCTAGTTTCTCATTGGTTCTCCCTATTCCTGTTCATTTCCCGCAGAAATTGCAAACTGGGCCAAACAGGATGTTAAAGGCACTGACTCTCCAAGTGGGGAGAGTGTTAGTAAAGCGTCTGGAATGTTGCACCCGGGTACCAGGGGACGAAAACTGAGACACATTTGAACACGTTTCCCGATCACACGGTGGATCATACTCTGGGTTCCACATGCATGTTTTAGCTGAAGGAGGAATCCCTTAAACCTGGAGAGTTGTGACCCATGGAATGGGTACCATGCTATATGACTTCAAAGGGTCTGCATTTGCTCACCGAACCTCACCAATCCTATCACTGCTGAGTTTATGCTGCTGTACACACGCTTGATTCTCTTTCAGAGACATGTAAATCCATAGGTTTTAAGATTCTTACCAGTCAGGTATATTCTTAGGCGTTTAATATGGGGTGTTGAGTCCACTTCGTTGAGCAAGGAGTAGCTCTTGTCTATTACATATTTGGCTTATGGAACGGTATCTGTGCTAATTTCAATCTCTGGTTTTATGCAGCACCCCAACTCACCTTTCCTTTAAGCAAGCATAAGTTGGTTTTCTACATTTGAGACCCTGTTCTGTTTTGTAATTCAGTTCCTGTGTAGCCAAGTTTACATTCCGTGTATTAGTGATACCTTATGATATTTCTTTTTCTGTGTGACATATTTCACTTAGAATCATCGTACCTGAATCCACTCATTATGCTGCTACGGGCCTGATGACATAGATTTCATTGCTGAGTGATATGGCATTGTACGTAAGTACCACAAATTCTTTATTCATTTTTCGCTTTCTGTGATATTGAACTTGTACCATAAACGAGGATCTTGTAAACAGAGCCGTCCCAAACTTTTGGGTGGCTGTGTCTTTTTGATTTGAATTTCCCTAAGCTATAGGAGCATAAGTGGAAGTGCCCTAGGCTCTGTTGCTTTGTTTTTTAGATGTTTCAGGAAACACCATACACTTCTCCAGAGTGGCTGTTGGCAATTTACATCCCGCCCATCAGCATAACAAGGCTCCCAGTTCTCCATGGCCTGTCCTGCCTTTCTGGATTTTACACTTTTTTCAGATGGCCCTTTTGCCCGGGGGGCAGTGAGACTTCATTGTAGTGCAGATTTCCTTTGCAAGCTTGCTTGGTTGGCCAAAAAGGGCGTATGCGTTTTTTCCTGAATATATTCAGGAAAAAACGCATATGCCCTTTTTGGCCAAGTGCATCATTGTGGACGTTCTGCCTCTTTTCCTATGCTTTTCATGCAATTCCAGTCTACCTCCTGAAATCGGTTTCCTGCAATTCTGCCCCGCTTTCAAGTGCTCTTGGCAGCCTTACTTCAATATATTTTTGGACGATAGCTGTCATTTATAACTCTGCAGGTTTGTGAATGACAGTGCCCCTGAGATCCTTTCTTCAACTCTCTTTATTGTGAGCTGGCTGCAACACCGCAAGATTGCTTCAGGCCCTAGTGTGGTTCCGGCACGGCAAGCTGAGCCTTTGTTTAATTCCTCTTCCTGTTGGGAAATGAGAGTTAAATTTGCCCGTCCAGACACCTCCAGCTAGTCTCTCATTGGTTCTCCCTATTCCTGTTCATTTCCCGCAGAAATTGCAAACTGGGCCAAACACGACGTTAAAGGCACTGACTCTCCAAGTGGGGAGAGTGTTAGTAAAGCGTCTGGAATGTTGCACCCGAGTACCAGGGGACGAAAACTGAGACACATTTGAACACGTTTCCCGATCACACGGTGGATCATACTCTGGGTTCCACATGCATGTTTTAGCTGAAGGAGGAATCCCTTAAACCTGGAGAGTTGTGACCCATGGAATGGGTACCATTCTATATGACTTCAAAGGGTCTGCATTTGCTCACCGAACCTCACCAATCCTATCACTGCTGAGTTTATGCTGCTGTACACACGCTTGATTCTCTTTCAGAGACATGTAAATCCATAGGTTTTAAGATTCTTACCAGTCAGGTATATTCTTAGGCGTTTAATATGGGGTGTTGAGTCCACTTCGTTGAACAAGGAGTAGCTCTTGTCTATTACATATTTGGCTTATGGAACGGTATCTGTGCTAATTTCAATCTCTGGTTTTATGCAGCACCCCAACTCACCTTTCCTTTAAGCAAGCATAAGTTGGTTTTCTACATTTGAGACCCTGTTCTGTTTTGTAATTCAGTTCCTGTGTAGCCAAGTTTACATTCCGTGTATTAGTGATACCTTATGATATTTCTTTTTCTGTGTGACATATTTCACTTAGAATCATCGTACCTGAATCCATTCATTATGCTGCTACAGGCCTGATGACATAGATTTCATTGCTGAGTGATATTGCATTGTACGTAAGTACCACAAATTCTTTATTCATTTTTCGCTTTCTGTGATATTGAACTTGTACCATAAACGAGGATCTTGTAAACAGAGCCGTCCCAAACTTTTGGGTGGCTGTGTCTTTTTGATTTTAATTTCCCTAAGCTATAGGAGCATAAGTGGAAGTGCCCTAGGCTCTGTTGCTTTGTTTTTTAGATGTTTCAGGAAACACCATACACTTCTCCAGAGTGGCTGTTGGCAATTTACATCCCGCCCATCAGCATAACAAGGCTCCCAGTTCTCCATGGCCTGTCCTGCCTTTCTGGATTTTACACTTTTTTCAGATGGCCCTTTTGCCCTGGGGGCAGTGAGACTTCATTGTAGTGCAGATTTCCTTTGCAAGCTTGCTTGGTTGGCCAAAAAGGGCGCATGCGTTTTTTCCTGAATATATTCAGGAAAAAACGCATACGCCCTTTTTGGCCAAGTGCATCATTGTGGACGTTCTGCCTCTTTTCCTATGCTTTTCATGCAATTCCAGTCTACCTCCTGAAATCGGTTTCCTGCAATTCTGCCCCGCTTTCAAGTGCTCTTGGCAGCCTTACTTCAATATATTTTTGGACGATAGCTGTCATTTATAACTCTGCAGGTTTGTGAATGACAGTGCCCCTGAGATCCTTTCTTCAACTCTCTTTATTGTGAGCTGGCTGCAACACCGCAGGATTGCTTCAGGCCCTAGTGTGGTTCCGGCACGGCAAGCTGAGCCTTTGTTTAATTCCTCTTCCTGTTGGGAAATGAGAGTTAAATTTGCCCGTCCAGACACCTCCAGCTAGTTTCTCATTGGTTCTCCCTATTCCTGTTCATTTCCCGCAGAAATTGCAAACTGGGCCAAACAGGACGTTAAAGGCACTGACTCTCCAAGTGGGGAGAGTGTTAGTAAAGCGTCTGGAATGTTGCACCCGAGTACCAGGGGACGAAAACTGAGACACATTTGAACACGTTTCCCGATCACACGGTGGATCATACTCTGGGTTCCACATGCATGTTTTAGCTGAAGGAGGAATCCCTTAAACCTGGAGAGTTGTGACCCATGGAATGGGTACCATGCTATATGACTTCAAAGGGTCTGCATTTGCTCACCGAACCTCACCAATCCTATCACTGCTGAGTTTATGCTGCTGTACACACGCTTGATTCTCTTTCAGAGACATGTAAATCCATAGGTTTTAAGATTCTTACCAGTCAGGTATATTCTTAGGCGTTTAATATGGGGTGTTGAGTCCACTTCGTTGAGCAAGGAGTAGCTCTTGTCTATTACATATTTGGCTTATGGAACGGTATCTGTGCTAATTTCAATCTCTGGTTTTATGCAGCACCCCAACTCACCTTTCCCTTAAGCAAGCATAAGTTGGTTTTCTACATTTGAGACCCTGTTCTGTTTTGTAATTCAGTTCCTGTGTAGCCAAGTTTACATTCCGTGTATTAGTGATACCTTATGATATTTCTTTTTCTGTGTGACATATTTCACTTAGAATCATCGTACCTGAATCCACTCATTATGCTGCTACGGGCCTGATGACATAGATTTCATTGCTGAGTGATATGGCATTGTACGTAAGTACCACAAATTCTTTATTCATTTTTCGCTTTCTGTGATATTGAACTTGTACCATAAACGAGGTTCTTGTAAACAGAGCCGTCCCAAACTTTTGGGTGGCTGTGTCTTTTTGATTTGAATTTCCCTAAGCTATAGGAGCATAAGTGGAAGTGCCCTAGGCTCTGTTGCTTTGTTTTTTAGATGTTTCAGGAAACACCATACACTTCTCCAGAGTGGCTGTTGGCAATTTACATCCCGCCCATCAGCATAACAAGGCTCCCAGTTCTCCATGGCCTGTCCTGCCTTTCTGGATTTTACACTTTTTTCAGATGGCCCTTTTGCCCGGGGGGCAGTGAGACTTCATTGTAGTGCAGATTTCCTTTGCAAGCTTGCTTGGTTGGCCAAAAAGGGCGTATGCGTTTTTTCCTGAATATATTCAGGAAAAAACGCATACGCCTTTTTTGGCCAAGTGCATCATTGTGGACGTTCTGCCTCTTTTCCTATGCTTTTCATGCAATTCCAGTCTACCTCCTGAAATCGGTGTCCTGCAATTCTGCCCCGCTTTCAAGTGCTCTTGGCAGCCTTACTTCAATATATTTTTGGACGATAGCTGTCATTTATAACTCTGCAGGTTTGTGAATGACAGTGCCCCTGAGATCCTTTCTTCAACTCTCTTTATTGTGAGCTGGCTGCAACACCGCAGGATTGCTTCAGGCCCTAGTGTGGTTCCGGCACGGCAAGCTGAGCCTTTGTTTAATTCCTCTTCCTGTTGGGAAATGAGAGTTAAATTTGCCCGTCCAGACACCTCCAGCTAGTTTCTCATTGGTTCTCCCTATTCCTGTTCATTTCCCGCAGAAATTGCAAACTGGGCCAAACAGGACGTTAAAGGCACTGACTCTCCAAGTGGGGAGAGTGTTAGTAAAGCGTCTGGAATGTTGCACCCGAGTACCAGGGGACGAAAACTGAGACACATTTGAACACGTTTCCCGATCACACGGTGGATCATACTCTGGGTTCCACATGCATGTTTTAGCTGAAGGAGGAATCCCTTAAACCTGGAGAGTTGTGACCCATGGAATGGGTACCATGCTATATGACTTCAAAGGGTCTGCATTTGCTCACCGAACCTCACCAATCCTATCACTGCTGAGTTTATGCTGCTGTACACACGCTTGATTCTCTTTCAGAGACATGTAAATCCATAGGTTTTAAGATTCTTACCAGTCAGGTATATTCTTAGGCGTTTAATATGGGGTGTTGAGTCCACTTCGTTGAGCAAGGAGTAGCTCTTGTCTATTACATATTTGGCTTATGGAACGGTATCTGTGCTAATTTCAATCTCTGGTTTTATGCAGCACCCCAACTCACCTTTCCCTTAAGCAAGCATAAGTTGGTTTTCTACATTTGAGACCCTGTTCTGTTTTGTAATTCAGTTCCTGTGTAGCCAAGTTTACATTCCGTGTATTAGTGATACCTTATGATATTTCTTTTTCTGTGTGACATATTTCACTTAGAATCATCGTACCTGAATCCACTCATTATGCTGCTACGGGCCTGATGACATAGATTTCATTGCTGAGTGATATGGCATTGTACGTAAGTACCACAAATTCTTTATTCATTTTTCGCTTTCTGTGATATTGAACTTGTACCATAAACGAGGTTCTTGTAAACAGAGCCGTCCCAAACTTTTGGGTGGCTGTGTCTTTTTGATTTGAATTTCCCTAAGCTATAGGAGCATAAGTGGAAGTGCCCTAGGCTCTGTTGCTTTGTTTTTTAGATGTTTCAGGAAACACCATACACTTCTCCAGAGTGGCTGTTGGCAATTTACATCCCGCCCATCAGCATAAGAAGGCTCCCAGTTCTCCATGGCCTGTCCTGCCTTTCTGGATTTTACACTTTTTTCAGATGGCCCTTTTGGCCGGGGGGCAGTGAGACTTCATTGTAGTGCAGATTTCCTTTGCAAGCTTGCTTGGTTGGCCAAAAAGGGCGTATGCGTTTTTTCCTGAATATATTCAGGAAAAAACGCATACGCCCTTTTTGGCCAAGTGCATCATTGTGGACGTTCTGCCTCTTTTCCTATGCTTTTCATGCAATTCCAGTCTACCTCCTGAAATCGGTTTCCTGCAATTCTGCCCCGCTTTCAAGTGCTCTTGGCAGCCTTACTTCAATATATTTTTGGACGATAGCTGTCATTTATAACTCTGCAGGTTTGTGAATGACAGTGCCCCTGAGATCCTTTCTTCAACTCTCTTTATTGTGAGCTGGCTGCAACACCGCAAGATTGCTTCAGGCCCTAGTGTGGTTCCGGCACGGCAAGCTGAGCCTTTGTTTAATTCCTCTTCCTGTTGGGAAATGAGAGTTAAATTTGCCCGTCCAGACACCTCCAGCTAGTCTCTCATTGGTTCTCCCTATTCCTGTTCATTTCCCGCAGAAATTGCAAACTGGGCCAAACAGGACTTTAAAGGCACTGACTCTCCAAGTGGGGAGAGTGTTAGTAAAGCGTCTGGAATGTTGCACCCGAGTACCAGGGGACGAAAACTGAGACACATTTGAACACGTTTCCCGATCACACGGTGGATCATACTCTGGGTTCCACATGCATGTTTTAGCTGAAGGAGGAATCCCTTAAACCTGGAGAGTTGTGACCCATGGAATGGGTACCATGCTATATGACTTCAAAGGGTCTGCATTTGCTCACCGAACCTCACCAATCCTATCACTGCTGAGTTTATGCTGCTGTACACACGCTTGATTCTCTTTCAGAGACATGTAAATCCATAGGTTTTAAGATTCTTACCAGTCAGGTATATTCTTAGGCGTTTAATATGGGGTGTTGAGTCCACTTCGTTGAGCAAGGAGTAGCTCTTGTCTATTACATATTTGGCTTATGGAACGGTATCTGTGCTAATTTCAATCTCTGGTTTTATGCAGCACCCCAACTCACCTTTCCTTTAAGCAAGCATAAGTTGGTTTTCTACATTTGAGACCCTGTTCTGTTTTGTAATTCAGTTCCTGTGTAGCCAAGTTTACATTCCGTGTATTAGTGATACCTTATGATATTTCTTTTTCTGTGTGACATATTTCACTTAGAATCATCGTACCTGAATCCATTCATTATGCTGCTACAGGCCTGATGACATAGATTTCATTGCTGAGTGATATTGCATTGTACGTAAGTACCACAAATTCTTTATTCATTTTTCGCTTTCTGTGATATTGAACTTGTACCATAAACGAGGATCTTGTAAACAGAGCCGTCCCAAACTTTTGGGTGGCTGTGTCTTTTTGATTTGAATTTCCCTAAGCTATAGGAGCATAAGTGGAAGTGCCCTAGGCTCTGTTGCTTTGTTTTTTAGATGTTTCAGGAAACACCATACACTTCTCCAGAGTGGCTGTTGGCAATTTACATCCCGCCCATCAGCATAACAAGGCTCCCAGTTCTCCATGGCCTGTCCTGCCTTTCTGGATTTTACACTTTTTTCAGATGGCCCTTTTGCCCGGGGGGCAGTGAGACTTCATTGTAGTGCAGATTTCCTTTGCAAGCTTGCTTGGTTGGCCAAAAAGGGCGCATGCGTTTTTTCCTGAATATATTCAGGAAAAAACGCATACGCCCTTTTTGGCCAAGTGCATCATTGTGGACGTTCTGCCTCTTTTCCTATGCTTTTCATGCAATTCCAGTCTACCTCCTGAAATCGGTTTCCTGCAATTCTGCCCCGCTTTCAAGTGCTCTTGGCAGCCTTACTTCAATATATTTTTGGACGATAGCTGTCATTTATAACTCTGCAGGTTTGTGAATGACAGTGCCCCTGAGATCCTTTCTTCAACTCTCTTTATTGTGAGCTGGCTGCAACACCGCAAGATTGCTTCAGGCCCTAGTGTGGTTCCGGCACGGCAAGCTGAGCTTTTGTTTAATTCCTCTTCCTGTTGGGAAATGAGAGTTAAATTTGCCCGTCCAGACACCTCCAGCTAGTTTCTCATTGGTTCTCCCTATTCCTGTTCATTTCCCGCAGAAATTGCAAACTGGGCCAAACAGGACGTTAAAGGCACTGACTCTCCAAGTGGGGAGAGTGTTAGTAAAGCGTCTGGAATGTTGCACCCGAGTACCAGGGGACGAAAACTGAGACACATTTGAACACGTTTCCCGATCACACGGTGGATCATACTCTGGGTTCCACATGCATGTTTTAGCTGAAGGAGGAATCCCTTAAACCTGGAGAGTTGTGACCCATGGAATGGGTACCATGCTATATGACTTCAAAGGGTCTGCATTTGCTCACCGAACCTCACCAATCCTATCACTGCTGAGTTTATGCTGCTGTACACACGCTTGATTCTCTTTCAGAGACATGTAAATCCATAGGTTTTAAGATTCTTACCAGTCAGGTATATTCTTAGGCGTTTAATATGGGGTGTTGAGTCCACTTCGTTGAGCAAGGAGTAGCTCTTGTCTATTACATATTTGGCTTATGGAACGGTATCTGTGCTAATTTCAATCTCTGGTTTTATGCAGCACCCCAACTCACCTTTCCCTTAAGCAAGCATAAGTTGGTTTTCTACATTTGAGACCCTGTTCTGTTTTGTAATTCGGTTCCTGTGTAGCCAAGTTTACATTCCGTGTATTAGTGATACCTTATGATATTTCTTTTTCTGTGTGACATATTTCACTTAGAATCATCGTACCTGAATCCACTCATTATGCTGCTACGGGCCTGATGACATAGATTTCATTGCTGAGTGATATGGCATTGTACGTAAGTACCACAAATTCTTTATTCATTTTTCGCTTTCTGTGATAATGAACTTGTACCATAAACGAGGATCTTGTAAACAGAGCCGTCCCAAACTTTTGGGTGGCTGTGTCTTTTTGATTTGAATTTCCCTAAGCTATAGGAGCATAAGTGGAAGTGCCCTAGGCTCTGTTGCTTTGTTTTTTAGATGTTTCAGGAAACACCATACACTTCTCCAGAGTGGCTGTTGGCAATTTACATCCCGCCCATCAGCATAACAAGGCTCCCAGTTCTCCATGGCCTGTCCTGCCTTTCTGGATTTTACACTTTTTTCAGATGGCCCTTTTGCCCGGGGGGCAGTGAGACTTCATTGTAGTGCAGATTTCCTTTGCAAGCTTGCTTGGTTGGCCAAAAAGGGCGTATGCGTTTTTTCCTGAATATATTCAGGAAAAAACGCATACGCCTTTTTTGGCCAAGTGCATCATTGTGGACGTTCTGCCTCTTTTCCTATGCTTTTCATGCAATTCCAGTCTACCTCCTGAAATCGGTGTCCTGCAATTCTGCCCCGCTTTCAAGTGCTCTTGGCAGCCTTACTTCAATATATTTTTGGACGATAGCTGTCATTTATAACTCTGC
The DNA here is from genome assembly GCF_949774975.1 of Lagenorhynchus albirostris. NCBI lineage: Eukaryota > Metazoa > Chordata > Mammalia > Artiodactyla > Delphinidae > Lagenorhynchus > Lagenorhynchus albirostris. The sequence continues at coordinate 105,002,057 of NC_083095.1, read as the reverse complement.
AGGTTTGTGAATGACAGTGCCCCTGAGATCCTTTCTTCAACTCTCTTTATTGTGAGCTGGCTGCAACACCGCAGGATTGCTTCAGGCCCTAGTGTGGTTCCGGCACGGCAAGCTGAGCCTTTGTTTAATTCCTCTTCCTGTTGGGAAATGAGAGTTAAATTTGCCCATCCAGACACCTCCAGCTAGTCTCTCATTGGTTCTTCCTATTCCTGTTCATTTCCCGCAGAAATTGCAAACTGGGCCAAACACGACGTTAAAGGCACTGACTCTCCAAGTGGGGAGAGTGTTAGTAAAGCGTCTGGAATGTTGCACCCGAGTACCAGGGGACGAAAACTGAGACACATTTGAACACGTTTCCCGATCACACGGTGGATCATACTCTGGGTTCCACATGCATGTTTTAGCTGAAGGAGGAATCCCTTAAACCTGGAGAGTTGTGACCCATGGAATGGGTACCATGCTATATGACTTCAAAGGGTCTGCATTTGCTCACCGAACCTCACCAATCCTATCACTGCTGAGTTTATGCTGCTGTACACATGCTTGATTCTCTTTCAGAGACATGTAAATCCATAGGTTTTAAGATTCTTACCAGTCAGGTATATTCTTAGGCGTTTAATATGGGGTGTTGAGTCCACTTCGTTGAGCAAGGAGTAGCTCTTGTCTATTACATATTTGGCTTATGGAACGGTATCTGTGCTAATTTCAATCTCTGGTTTTATGCAGCACCCCAACTCACCTTTCCCTTAAGCAAGCATAAGTTGGTTTTCTACATTTGAGACCCTGTTCTGTTTTGTAATTCAGTTCCTGTGTAGCCAAGTTTACATTCCGTGTATTAGTGATACCTTATGATATTTCTTTTTCTGTGTGACATATTTCACTTAGAAGCATCGTACCTGAATCCACTCATTATGCTGCTACGGGCCTGATGACATAGATTTCATTGCTGAGTGATATTGCATTGTACGTAAGTACCACAAATTCTTTATTCATTTTTCGCTTTCTGTGATATTGAACTTGTACCATAAACGAGGATCTTGTAAACAGAGCCGTCCCAAACTTTTGGGTGGCTGTGTCTTTTTGATTTGAATTTCCCTAAGCTATAGGAGCATAAGTGGAAGTGCCCTAGGCTCTGTTGCTTTGTTTTTTAGATGTTTCAGGAAACACCATACACTTCTCCAGAGTGGCTGTTGGCAATTTACATCCCGCCCATCAGCATAACAAGGCTCCCAGTTCTCCATGGCCTGTCCTGCCTTTCTGGATTTTACACTTTTTTCAGATGGCCCTTTTGCCCGGGGGGCAGTGAGACTTCATTGTAGTGCAGATTTCCTTTGCAAGATTGCTTATTTGGCCAAAAAGGGCGTATGCGTTTTTTCCTGAATATATTCAGGAAAAAACGCATACGCCCTTTTTGGCCAAGTGCATCATTGTGGACGTTCTGCCTCTTTTCCTATGCTTTTCATGCAATTCCAGTCTACCTCCGGAAATCGGTTTCCTGCAATTCTGCCCCGCTTTCAAGTGCTCTTGGCAGCCTTACTTCAATATATTTTTGGACGATAGCTGTCATTTATAACTCTGCAGGTTTGTGAATGACAGTGCCCCTGAGATCCTTTCTTCAACTCTCTTTATTGTGAGCTGGCCGCAACACCGCAGGATTGCTTCAGGCCCTAGTGTGGTTCCGGCACGGCAAGCTGAGCCTTTGGTTAATTCCTCTTCCTGGTGGGAAATGAGAGTTAAATTTGCCCGTCCAGACACCTCCAGCTAGTTTCTCATTGGTTCTCCCTATTCCTGTTCATTTCCCGCAGAAATTGCAAACTGGGCCAAACAGGACGTTAAAGGCACTGACTCTCCAAGTGGGGAGAGTGTTAGTAAAGCGTCTGGAATGTTGCACCCGAGTACCAGGGGATGAAAACTGAGACACATTTGAACACGTTTCCCGATCACACGGTGGATCATACTCTGGGTTCCACATGCATGTATTAGCTGAAGGAGGAATCCCTTAAACCTGGAGAGTTGTGACCCATGGAATGGGTACCATGCTATATGACTTCAAAGGGTCTGCATTTGCTCACCGAACCTCACCAATCCTATGACTGCTGCATTTATGCTGCTGTACACATGCTTGATTCTCTTTCAGAGACATGTAAATCCATAGGTTTTAAGATTCTTACCAGTCAGGTATATTCTTAGGCGTTTAATATGGGGTGTTGAGTCCACTTCGTTGAGCAAGGAGTAGCTCTTGTCTATTACATATTTGGCTTATGGAACGGTATCTGTGCTAATTTCAATCTCTGGTTTTATGCAGCACCCCAACTCACCTTTCCCTTAAGCAAGCATAAGTTGGTTTTCTACATTTGAGACCCTGTTCTGTTTTGTAATTCAGTTCCTGTGTAGCCAAGTTTACATTCCGTGTATTAGTGATACCTTATGATATTTCTTTTTCTGTGTGACATATTTCACTTAGAAGCATCGTACCTGAATCCACTCATTATGCTGCTACGGGCCTGATGACATAGATTTCATTGCTGAGTGATATTGCATTGTACGTAAGTACCACAAATTCTTTATTCATTTTTCGCTTTCTGTGATATTGAACTTGTACCATAAACGAGGATCTTGTAAACAGAGCCGTCCCAAACTTTTGGGTGGCTGTGTCTTTTTGATTTGAATTTCCCTAAGCTATAGGAGCATAAGTGGAAGTGCCCTAGGCTCTGTTGCTTTGTTTTTTAGATGTTTCAGGAAACACCATACACTTCTCCAGAGTGGCTGTTGGCAATTTACATCCCGCCCATCAGCATAACAAGGCTCCCAGTTCTCCATGGCCTGTCCTGCCTTTCTGGATTTTACACTTTTTTCAGATGGCCCTTTTGCCCGGGGGGCAGTGAGACTTCATTGTAGTGCAGATTTCCTTTGCAAGCTTGCTTGGTTGGCCAAAAAGGGCGTATGCGTTTTTTCCTGAATATATTCAGGAAAAAACGCATAGGCCCTTTTTGGCCAAGTGCATCATTGTGGACGTTCTGCCTCTTTTCCTATGCTTTTCATGCAATTCCAGTCTACCTCCTGAAATCGGTTTCCTGCAATTCTGCCCCGCTTTCAAGTGCTCTTGGCAGCCTTACTTCAATATATTTTTGGACGATAGCTGTCATTTATAACTCTGCAGGTTTGTGAATGACAGTGCCCCTGAGATCCTTTCTTCAACTCTCTTTATTGTGAGCTGGCCGCAACACCGCAGGATTGCTTCAGGCCCTAGTGTGGTTCCGGCACGGCAAGCTGAGCCTTTGGTTAATTCCTCTTCCTGGTGGGAAATGAGAGTTAAATTTGCCCGTCCAGACACCTCCATCTAGTTTCTCATTGGTTCTCCCTATTCCTGTTCATTTCCCGCAGAAATTGCAAACTGGGCCAAACAGGACGTTAAAGGCACTGACTCTCCAAGTGGGGAGAGTGTTAGTAAAGCGTCTGGAATGTTGCACCCGAGTACCAGGGGACGAAAACTGAGACACATTTGAACACGTTTCCCGATCACACGGTGGATCATACTCTGGGTTCCACATGCATGTTTTAGCTGAAGGAGGAATCCCTTAAACTTGGAGAGTTGTGACCCATGGAATGGGTACCATGCTATATGAGTTCAAAGGGTCTGCATTTGCTCACCGAACCTCACCAATCCTATCACTGCTGAGTTTATGCTGCTGTACACATGCTTGATTCTCTTTCAGAGACATGTAAATCCATAGGTTTTAAGATTCTTACCAGTCAGGTATATTCTTAGGCGTTTAATATGGGGTGTTGAGTCCACTTCGTTGAGCAAGGAGTAGCTCTTGTCTATTACATATTTGGCTTATGGAACGGTATCTGTGCTAATTTCAATCTCTGGTTTTATGCAGCACCCCAACTCACCTTTCCCTTAAGCAAGCATAAGTTGGTTTTCTACATTTGAGACCCTGTTCTGTTTTGTAATTCAGTTCCTGTGTAGCCAAGTTTACATTCCGTGTATTAGTGATACCTTATGATATTTCTTTTTCTGTGTGACATATTTCACTTAGAAGCATCGTACCTGAATCCACTCATTATGCTGCTACGGGCCTGATGACATAGATTTCATTGCTGAGTGATATGGCATTGTACGTAAGTACCACAAATTCTTTATTCATTTTTCGCTTTCTGTGATATTGAACTTGTACCATAAACGAGGATCTTGTAAACAGAGCCGTCCCAAACTTTTGGGTGGCTGTGTCTTTTTGATTTGAATTTCCCTAAGCTATAGGAGCATAAGTGGAAGTGCCCTAGGCTCTGTTGCTTTGTTTTTTAGATGTTTCAGGAAACACCATACACTTCTCCAGAGTGGCTGTTGGCAATTTACATCCCGCCCATCAGCATAACAAGGCTCCCAGTTCTCCATGGCCTGTCCTGCCTTTCTGGATTTTACACTTTTTTCAGATGGCCCTTTTGCCCGGTGGGCAGTGAGACTTCATTGTAGTGCAGATTTCCTTTGCAAGCTTGCTTGGTTGGCCAAAAAGGGCGTATGCGTTTTTTCCTGAATATATTCAGGAAAAAACGCATACGCCCTTTTTGGCCAAGTGCATCATTGTGGACGTTCTGCCTCTTTTCCTATGCTTTTCATGCAATTCCAGTCTACCTCCTGAAATCGGTTTCCTGCAATTCTGCCCCGCTTTCAAGTGCTCTTGGCAGCCTTACTTCAATATATTTTAGGACGATAGCTGTCATTTATAACTCTGCAGGTTTGTGAATGACAGTGCCCCTGAGATCCTTTCTTCAACTCTCTTTATTGTGAGCTGGCCGCAACACCGCAGGATTGCTTCAGGCCCTAGTGTGGTTCCGGCACGGCAAGCTGAGCCTTTGGTTAATTCCTCTTCCTGGTGGGAAATGAGAGTTAAATTTGCCCGTCCAGACACCTCCAGCTAGTTTCTCATTGGTTCTCCCTATTCCTGTTCATTTCCCGCAGAAATTGCAAACTGGGCCAAACAGGACGTTAAAGGCACTGACTCTCCAAGTGGGGAGAGTGTTAGTAAAGCGTCTGGAATGTTGCACCCGAGTACCAGGGGATGAAAACTGAGACACATTTGAACACGTTTCCCGATCACACGGTGGATCATACTCTGGGTTCCACATGCATGTATTAGCTGAAGGAGGAATCCCTTAAACCTGGAGAGTTGTGACCCATGGAATGGGTACCATGCTATATGACTTCAAAGGGTCTGCATTTGCTCACCGAACCTCACCAATCCTATCACTGCTGCATTTATGCTGCTGTACACACGCTTGATTCTCTTTCAGAGACATGTAAATCCATAGGTTTTAAGATTCTTACCAGTCAGGTATATTCTTAGGCGTTTAATATGGGGTGTTGAGTCCACTTCGTTGAGCAAGGAGTAGCTCTTGTCTATTACATATTTGGCTTATGGAACGGTATCTGTGCTAATTTCAATCTCTGGTTTTATGCAGCACCCCAACTCACCTTTCCCTTAAGCAAGCATAAGTTGGTTTTCTACATTTGAGACCCTGTTCTGTTTTGTAATTCAGTTCCTGTGTAGCCAAGTTTACATTCCGTGTATTAGTGATACCTTATGATATTTCTTTTTCTGTGTGACATATTTCACTTAGAATCATCGTACCTGAATCCACTCATTATGCTGCTACGGGCCTGATGACATAGATTTCATTGCTGAGTGATATTGCATTGTACGTAAGTACCACAAATTCTTTATTCATTTTTCGCTTTCTGTGATATTGAACTTGTACCATAAACGAGGATCTTGTAAACAGAGCCGTCCCAAACTTTTGGGTGGCTGTGTCTTTTTGATTTGAATTTCCCTAAGCTATAGGAGCATAAGTGGAAGTGCCCTAGGCTCTGTTGCTTTGTTTTTTAGATGTTTCAGGAAACACCATACACTTCTCCAGAGTGGCTGTTGGCAATTTACATCCCGCCCATCAGCATAACAAGGCTCCCAGTTCTCCATGGCCTGTCCTGCCTTTCTGGATTTTACACTTTTTTCAGATGGCCCTTTTGCCCGGGGGGCAGTGAGACTTCATTGTAGTGCAGATTTCCTTTGCAAGCTTGCTTGGTTGGCCAAAAAGGGCGTATGCGTTTTTTCCTGAATATATTCAGGAAAAAACGCATACGCCCTTTTTGGCCAAGTGCATCATTGTGGACGTTCTGCCTCTTTTCCTATGCTTTTCATGCAATTCCAGTCTACCTCCTGAAATCGGTTTCCTGCAATTCTGCCCCGCTTTCAAGTGCTCTTGGCAGCCTTACTTCAATATATTTTAGGACGATAGCTGTCATTTATAACTCTGCAGGTTTGTGAATGACAGTGCCCCTGAGATCCTTTCTTCAACTCTCTTTATTGTGAGCTGGCCGCAACACCGCAAGATTGCTTCAGGCCCTAGTGTGGTTCCGGCACGGCAAGCTGAGCCTTTGGTTAATTCCTCTTCCTGTTGGGAAATGAGAGTTAAATTTGCCCGTCCAGACACCTCCAGCTAGTTTCTCATTGGTTCTCCCTATTCCTGTTCATTTCCCGCAGAAATTGCAAACTGGGCCAAACAGGACGTTAAAGGCACTGACTATCCAAGTGGGGAGAGTGTTAGTAAAGCGTCTGGAATGTTGCACCCGAGTACCAAGGGAACGAAAACTGAGACACATTTGAACACGTTTCCCGATCACACGGTGGATCATACTCTGGGTTCCACATGCATGTTTTAGCTGAAGGAGGAATCCCTTACACTTGGAGAGTTGTGACCCATGGAATGGGTACCATGCTATATGAGTTCAAAGGGTCTGCATTTGCTCACCGAACCTCACCAATCCTATCACTGCTGAGTTTATGCTGCTGTACACACGCTTGATTCTCTTTCAGAGACATGTAAATCCATAGGTTTTAAGATTCTTACCAGTCAGGTATATTCTTAGGCGTTTAATATGGGGTGTTGAGTCCACTTCGTTGAGCAAGGAGTAGCTCTTGTCTATTACATATTTGGCTTATGGAACGGTATCTGTGCTAATTTCAATCTCTGGTTTTATGCAGCACCCCAACTCACCTTTCCCTTAAGCAAGCATAAGTTGGTTTTCTACATTTGAGACCCTGTTCTGTTTTGTAATTCAGTTCCTGTGTAGCCAAGTTTACATTCCGTGTATTAGTGATACCTTATGATATTTCTTTTTCTGTGTGACATATTTCACTTAGAAGCATCGTACCTGAATCCACTCATTATGCTGCTACGGGCCTGATGACATAGATTTCATTGCTGAGTGATATTGCATTGTACGTAAGTACCACAAATTCTTTATTCATTTTTCGCTTTCTGTGATATTGAACTTGTACCATAAACGAGGATCTTGTAAACAGAGCCGTCCCAAACTTTTGGGTGGCTGTGTCTTTTTGATTTGAATTTCCCTAAGCTATAGGAGCATAAGTGGAAGTGCCCTAGGCTCTGTTGCTTTGTTTTTTAGATGTTTCAGGAAACACCATACACTTCTCCAGAGTGGCTGTTGGCAATTTACATCCCGCCCATCAGCATAACAAGGCTCCCAGTTCTCCATGGCCTGTCCTGCCTTTCTGGATTTTACACTTTTTTCAGATGGCCCTTTTGCCCGGGGGGCAGTGAGACTTCATTGTAGTGCAGATTTCCTTTGCAAGCTTGCTTGGTTGGCCAAAAAGTGCGTATGCGTTTTTTCCTGAATATATTCAGGAAAAAACGCATATGCCCTTTTTGGCCAAGTGCATCATTGTGGACGTTCTGCCTCTTTTCCTATGCTTTTCATGCAATTCCAGTCTACCTCCTGAAATCGGTTTCCTGCAATTCTGCCCCGCTTTCAAGTGCTCTTGGCAGCCTTACTTCAATATATTTTTGGACGATAGCTGTCATTTATAACTCTGCAGGTTTGTGAATGACAGTGCCCCTGAGATCCTTTCTTCAACTCTCTTTATTGTGAGCTGGCCGCAACACCGCAGGATTGCTTCAGGCCCTAGTGTGGTTCCGGCACGGCAAGCTGAGCCTTTGGTTAATTCCTCTTCCTGGTGGGAAATGAGAGTTAAATTTGCCCGTCCAGACACCTCCAGCTAGTTTCTCATTGGTTCTCCCTATTCCTGTTCATTTCCCGCAGAAATTGCAAACTGGGCCAAACAGGACGTTAAAGGCACTGACTCTCCAAGTGGGGAGAGTGTTAGTAAAGCGTCTGGAATGTTGCACACGAGTACCAGGGGACGAAAACTGAGACACATTTGAACACGTTTCCCGATCACACGGTGGATCATACTCTGGGTTCCACATGCATGTATTAGCTGAAGGAGGAATCCCTTAAACCTGGAGAGTTGTGACCCATGGAATGGGTACCATGCTATATGACTTCAAAGGGTCTGCATTTGCTCACCGAACCTCACCAATCCTATCACTGCTGCATTTATGCTGCTGTACACACGCTTGATTCTCTTTCAGAGACATGTAAATCCATAGGTTTTAAGATTCTTACCAGTCAGGTATATTCTTAGGCGTTTAATATGGGGTGTTGAGTCCACTTCGTTGAGCAAGGAGTAGCTCTTGTCTATTACATATTTGGCTTATGGAACGGTATCTGTGCTAATTTCAATCTCTGGTTTTATGCAGCACCCCAACTCACCTTTCCCTTAAGCAAGCATAAGTTGGTTTTCTACATTTGAGACCCTGTTCTGTTTTGTAATTCAGTTCCTGTGTAGCCAAGTTTACATTCCGTGTATTAGTGATACCTTATGATATTTCTTTTTCTGTGTGACACATTTCACTTAGAATCATCGTACCTGAATCCACTCATTATGCTGCTACGGGCCTGATGACATAGATTTCATTGCTGAGTGATATTGCATTGTACGTAAGTACCACAAATTCTTTATTCATTTTTCGCTTTCTGTGATATTGAACTTGTACCATAAACGAGGATCTTGTAAACAGAGCCGTCCCAAACTTTTGGGTGGCTGTGTCTTTTTGATTTGAATTTCCCTAAGCTATAGGAGCATAAGTGGAAGTGCCCTAGGCTCTGTTGCTTTGTTTTTTAGATGTTTCAGGAAACACCATACACTTCTCCAGAGTGGCTGTTGGCAATTTACATCCTGCCCATCAGCATAACAAGGTTCCCAGTTCTCCATGACCTGTCCTGCCTTTCTGGATTTTACACTTTTTTCAGATGGCCCTTTTGCCCGGGGGGCAGTGAGACTTCATTGTAGTGCAGATTTCCTTTGCAAGCTTGCTTGGTTGGCCAAAAAGGGCGTATGCGTTTTTTCCTGAATATATTCAGGAAAAAACGCATACGCCCTTTTTGGCCAAGTGCATCATTGTGGACGTTCTGCCTCTTTTCCTATGCTTTTCATGCAATTCCAGTCTACCTCCTGAAATCGGTTTCCTGCAATTCTGCCCCGCTTTCAAGTGCTCTTGGCAGCCTTACTTCAATATATTTTTGGACGATAGCTGTCATTTATAACTCTGCAGGTTTGTGAATGACAGTGCCCCAGAGATCCTTTCTTCAACTCTCTTTATTGTGAGCTGGCCGCAACACCGCAGGATTGCTTCAGGCCCTAGTGTGGTTCCGGCACGGCAAGCTGAGCCTTTGGTTAATTCCTCTTCCTGGTGGGAAATGAGAGTTAAATTTGCCCGTCCAGACACCTCCAGCTAGTTTCTCATTGGTTCTCCCTATTCCTGTTCATTTCCCGCAGAAATTGCAAACTGGGCCAAACAGGACGTTAAAGGCACTGACTCTCCAAGTGGGGAGAGTGTTAGTAAAGCGTCTGGAATGTTGCACCCGAGTACCAGGGGACGAAAACTGAGACACATTTGAACACGTTTCCCGATCAAACGGTGGATCATACTCTGGGTTCCACATGCATGTATTAGCTGAAGGAGGAATCCCTTAAACCTGGAGAGTTGTGACCCATGGAATGGGTACCATGCTATATGACTTCAAAGGGTCTGCATTTGCTCACCGAACCTCACCAATCCTATCACTGCTGAGTTTATGCTGCTGTACACACGCTTGATTCTCTTTCAGAGACATGTAAATCCATAGGTTTTAAGATTCTTACCAGTCAGGTATATTCTTAGGCGTTTAATATGGGGTGTTGAGTCCACTTCGTTGAGCAAGGAGTAGCTCTTGTCTATTACATATTTGGCTTATGGAACGGTATCTGTGCTAATTTCAATCTCTGGTTTTATGCAGCACCCCAACTCACCTTTCCCTTAAGCAAGCATAAGTTGGTTTTCTACATTTGAGACCCTGTTCTGTTTTGTAATTCAGTTCCTGTGTAGCCAAGTTTACATTCCGTGTATTAGTGATACCTTATGATATTTCTTTTTCTGTGTGACATATTTCACTTAGAATCATCGTACCTGAATCCACTCATTATGCTGCTACGGGCCTGATGACATAGATTTCATTGCTGAGTGATATTGCATTGTACGTAAGTACCACAAATTCTTTATTCATTTTTCGCTTTCTGTGATATTGAACTTGTACCATAAACGAGGATCTTGTAAACAGAGCCGTCCCAAACTTTTGGGTGGCTGTGTCTTTTTGATTTGAATTTCCCTAAGCTATAGGAGCATAAGTGGAAGTGCCCTAGGCTCTGTTGCTTTGTTTTTTAGATGTTTCAGGAAACACCATACACTTCTCCAGAGTGGCTGTTGGCAATTTACATCCCGCCCATCAGCATAACAAGGCTCCCAGTTCTCCATGGCCTGTCCTGCCTTTCTGGATTTTACACATTTTTCAGATGGCCCTTTTGCCCGGGGGGCAGTGAGACTTCATTGTAGTGCAGATTTCCTTTGCAAGCTTGCTTGGTTGGCCAAAAAGGGCGTATGCGTTTTTTCCTGAATATATTCAGGAAAAAACGCATACGCCCTTTTTGGCCAAGTGCATCATTGTGGACGTTCTGCCTCTTTTCCTATGCTTTTCATGCAATTCCAGTCTACCTCCTGAAATCGGTTTCCTGCAATTCTGCCCCGCTTTCAAGTGCTCTTGGCAGCCTTACTTCAATATATTTTAGGACGATAGCTGTCATTTATAACTCTGCAGGTTTGTGAATGACAGTGCCCCTGAGATCCTTTCTTCAACTCTCTTTATTGTGAGCTGGCCGCAACACCGCAAGATTGCTTCAGGCCCTAGTGTGGTTCCGGCACGGCAAGCTGAGCCTTTGGTTAATTCCTCTTCCTGTTGGGAAATGAGAGTTAAATTTGCCCGTCCAGACACCTCCAGCTAGTTTCTCATTGGTTCTCCCTATTCCTGTTCATTTCCCGCAGAAATTGCAAACTGGGCCAAACAGGAAGTTAAAGGCACTGACTATCCAAGTGGGGAGAGTGTTAGTAAAGCGTCTGGAATGTTGCACCCGAGTACCAAGGGAACGAAAACTGAGACACATTTGAACACGTTTCCCGATCACACGGTGGATCATACTCTGGGTTCCACATGCATGTTTTAGCTGAAGGAGGAATCCCTTACACTTGGAGAGTTGTGACCCATGGAATGGGTACCATGCTATATGAGTTCAAAGGGTCTGCATTTGCTCACCGAACCTCACCAATCCTATCACTGCTGAGTTTATGCTGCTGTACACACGCTTGATTCTCTTTCAGAGACATGTAAATCCATAGGTTTTAAGATTCTTACCAGTCAGGTATATTCTTAGGCGTTTAATATGGGGTGTTGAGTCCACTTCGTTGAGCAAGGAGTAGCTCTTGTCTATTACATATTTGGCTTATGGAACGGTATCTGTGCTAATTTCAATCTCTGGTTTTATGCAGCACCCCAACTCACCTTTCCCTTAAGCAAGCATAAGTTGGTTTTCTACATTTGAGACCCTGTTCTGTTTTGTAATTCAGTTCCTGTGTAGCCAAGTTTACATTCCGTGTATTAGTGATACCTTATGATATTTCTTTTTCTGTGTGACATATTTCACTTAGAAGCATCGTACCTGAATCCACTCATTATGCTGCTACGGGCCTGATGACATAGATTTCATTGCTGAGTGATATTGCATTGTACGTAAGTACCACAAATTCTTTATTCATTTTTCGCTTTCTGTGATATTGAACTTGTACCATAAACGAGGATCTTGTAAACAGAGCCGTCCCAAACTTTTGGGTGGCTGTGTCTTTTTGATTTGAATTTCCCTAAGCTATAGGAGCATAAGTGGAAGTGCCCTAGGCTCTGTTGCTTTGTTTTTTAGATGTTTCAGGAAACACCATACACTTCTCCAGAGTGGCTGTTGGCAATTTACATCCCGCCCATCAGCATAACAAGGCTCCCAGTTCTCCATGGCCTGTCCTGCCTTTCTGGATTTTACACTTTTTTCAGATGGCCCTTTTGCCCGGGGGGCAGTGAGACTTCATTGTAGTGCAGATTTCCTTTGCAAGCTTGCTTGGTTGGCCAAAAAGTGCGTATGCGTTTTTTCCTGAATATATTCAGGAAAAAACGCATATGCCCTTTTTGGCCAAGTGCATCATTGTGGACGTTCTGCCTCTTTTCCTATGCTTTTCATGCAATTCCAGTCTACCTCCTGAAATCGGTTTCCTGCAATTCTGCCCCGCTTTCAAGTGCTCTTGGCAGCCTTACTTCAATATATTTTTGGACGATAGCTGTCATTTATAACTCTGCAGGTTTGTGAATGACAGTGCCCCTGAGATCCTTTCTTCAACTCTCTTTATTGTGAGCTGGCCGCAACACCGCAGGATTGCTTCAGGCCCTAGTGTGGTTCCGGCACGGCAAGCTGAGCCTTTGGTTAATTCCTCTTCCTGGTGGGAAATGAGAGTTAAATTTGCCCGTCCAGACACCTCCAGCTAGTTTCTCATTGGTTCTCCCTATTCCTGTTCATTTCCCGCAGAAATTGCAAACTGGGCCAAACAGGACGTTAAAGGCACTGACTCTCCAAGTGGGGAGAGTGTTAGTAAAGCGTCTGGAATGTTGCACACGAGTACCAGGGGACGAAAACTGAGACACATTTGAACACGTTTCCCGATCACACGGTGGATCATACTCTGGGTTCCACATGCATGTATTAGCTGAAGGAGGAATCCCTTAAACCTGGAGAGTTGTGACCCATGGAATGGGTACCATGCTATATGACTTCAAAGGGTCTGCATTTGCTCACCGAACCTCACCAATCCTATCACTGCTGCATTTATGCTGCTGTACACACGCTTGATTCTCTTTCAGAGACATGTAAATCCATAGGTTTTAAGATTCTTACCAGTCAGGTATATTCTTAGGCGTTTAATATGGGGTGTTGAGTCCACTTCGTTGAGCAAGGAGTAGCTCTTGTCTATTACATATTTGGCTTATGGAACGGTATCTGTGCTAATTTCAATCTCTGGTTTTATGCAGCACCCCAACTCACCTTTCCCTTAAGCAAGCATAAGTTGGTTTTGTACATTTGAGACCCTGTTCTGTTTTGTAATTCAGTTCCTGTGTAGCCAAGTTTACATTCCGTGTATTAGTGATACCTTATGATATTTCTTTTTCTGTGTGACACATTTCACTTAGAATCATCGTACCTGAATCCACTCATTATGCTGCTACGGGCCTGATGACATAGATTTCATTGCTGAGTGATATTGCATTGTACGTAAGTACCACAAATTCTTTATTCATTTTTCGCTTTCTGTGATATTGAACTTGTACCATAAACGAGGATCTTGTAAACAGAGCCGTCCCAAACTTTTGGGTGGCTGTGTCTTTTTGATTTGAATTTCCCTAAGCTATAGGAGCATAAGTGGAAGTGCCCTAGGCTCTGTTGCTTTGTTTTTTAGATGTTTCAGGAAACACCATACACTTCTCCAGAGTGGCTGTTGGCAATTTACATCCCGCCCATCAGCATAACAAGGCTCCCAGTTCTCCATGGCCTGTCCTGCCTTTCTGGATTTTACACTTTTTTCAGATGGCCCTTTTGCCCGGGGGGCAGTGAGACTTCATTGTAGTGCAGATTTCCTTTGCAAGCTTGCTTGGTTGGCCAAAAAGGGCGCATGCGTTTTTTCCTGAATATATTCAGGAAAAAACGCATACGCCCTTTTTGGCCAAGTGCATCATTGTGGACGTTCTGCCTCTTTTCCTATGCTTTTCATGCAATTCCAGTCTACCTCCTGAAATCGGTTTCCTGCAATTCTGCCCCGCTTTCAAGTGCTCTTGGCAGCCTTACTTCAATATATTTTTGGACGATAGCTGTCATTTATAACTCTGCAGGTTTGTGAATGACAGTGCCCCTGAGATCCTTTCTTCAACTCTCTTTCTTGTGAGCTGGCCGCAACACCGCAGGATTGCTTCAGGCCCTAGTGTGGTTCCGGCACGGCAAGCTGAGCCTTTGGTTAATTCCTCTTCCTGGTGGGAAATGAGAGTTAAATTTGCCCGTCCAGACACCTCCAGCTAGTTTCTCATTGGTTCTCCCTATTCCTGTTCATTTCCCGCAGAAATTGCAAACTGGGCCAAACAGGACGTTAAAGGCACTGACTCTCCAAGTGGGGAGAGTGTTAGTAAAGCGTCTGGAATGTTGCACCCGAGTACCAGGGGACGAAAACTGAGACACATTTGAACACGTTTCCCGATCACACGGTGGATCATACTCTGGGTTCCACATGCATGTATTAGCTGAAGGAGGAATCCCTTAAACCTGGAGAGTTGTGACCCATGGAATGGGTACCATGCTATATGACTTCAAAGGGTCTGCATTTGCTCACCGAACCTCACCAATCCTATCACTGCTGTGTTTATGCTGCTGTACACACGCTTGATTCTCTTTCAGAGACATGTAAATCCATAGGTTTTAAGATTCTTACCAGTCAGGTATATTCTTAGGCGTTTAATATGGGGTGTTGAGTCCACTTCGTTGAGCAAGGAGTAGCTCTTGTCTATTACATATTTGGCTTATGGAACGGTATCTGTGCTAATTTCAATCTCTGGTTTTATGCAGCACCCCAACTCAACTTTCCCTTAAGCAAGCATAAGTTGGTTTTCTACATTTGAGACCCTGTACTCTTTTGTAATTCAGTTCCTGTGTAGCCAAGTTTACATTCCGTGTATTAGTGATACCTTATGATATTTCTTTTTCTGTGTGACACATTTCACTTAGAATCATCGTACCTGAATCCACTCATTATGCTGCTACGGGCCTGATGACATAGATTTCATTGCTGAGTGATATGGCATTGTACGTTAGTACCACAAATTCTTTATTCATTTTTCGCTTTCTGTGATATTGAACTTGTACCATAAACGAGGTTCTTGTAAACAGAGCCGTCCCAAACTTTTGGGTGGCTGTGTCTTTTTGATTTGAATTTCCCTAAGCTATAGGAGCATAAGTGGAAGTGCCCTAGGCTCTGTTGCTTTGTTTTTTAGATGTTTCAGGAAACACCATACACTTCTCCAGAGTGGCTGTTGGCAATTTACATCCCGCCCATCAGCATAACAAGGCTCCCAGTTCTCCATGGCCTGTCCTGCCTTTCTGGATTTTACACTTTTTTCAGATGGCCCTTTTGCCCGGGGGGCAGTGAGACTTCATTGTAGTGCAGATTTCCTTTGCAAGCTTGCTTGGTTGGCCAAAAAGGGCGCATGCGTTTTTTCCTGAATATATTCAGGAAAAAACGCATACGCCCTTTTTGGCCAAGTGCATCATTGTGGACGTTCTGCCTCTTTTCCTATGCTTTTCATGCAATTCCAGTCTACCTCCTGAAATCGGTTTCCTGCAATTCTGCCCCGCTTTCAAGTGCTCTTGGCAGCCTTACTTCAATATATTTTTGGACGATAGCTGTCATTTATAACTCTGCAGGTTTGTGAATGACAGTGCCCCTGAGATCCTTTCTTCAACTCTCTTTATTGTGAGCTGGCTGCAACACCGCAAGATTGCTTCAGGCCCTAGTGTGGTTCCGGCACGGCAAGCTGAGCCTTTGGTTAATTCCTCTTCCTGGTGGGAAATGAGAGTTAAATTTGCCCGTCCAGACTCCTCCAGCTAGTTTCTCATTGGTTCTCCCTATTCCTGTTCATTTCCCGCAGAAATTGCAAACTGGGCCAAACAGGACGTTAAAGGCACTGACTCTCCAAGTGGGGAGAGTGTTAGTAAAGCGTCTGGAATGTTGCACCCGAGTACCAGGGGACGAAAACTGAGACACATTTGAACACGTTTCCCGATCACACGGTGGATCATACTCTGGGTTCCACATGCATGTTTTAGCTGAAGGAGGAATCCCTTAAACCTGGAGAGTTGTGACCCATGGAATGGGTACCATGCTATATGACTTCAAAGGGTCTGCATTTGCTCACCGAACCTCACCAATCCTATCACTGCTGAGTTTATGCTGCTGTACACACGCTTGATTCTCTTTCAGAGACATGTAAATCCATAGGTTTTAAGATTCTTACCAGTCAGGTATATTCTTAGGCGTTTAATATGGGGTGTTGAGTCCACTTCGTTGAGCAAGGAGTAGCTCTTGTCTATTACATATTTGGCTTATGGAACGGTATCTGTGCTAATTTCAATCTCTGGTTTTATGCAGCACCCCAACTCAACTTTCCCTTAAGCAAGCATAAGTTGGTTTTCTACATTTGAGACCCTGTTCTGTTTTGTAATTCAGTTCCTGTGTAGCCAAGTTTACATTCCGTGTATTAGTGATACCTTATGATATTTCTTTTTCTGTGTGACACATTTCACTTAGAATCATCGTACCTGAATCCACTCATTATGCTGCTACGGGCCTGATGACATAGATTTCATTGCTGAGTGATATGGCATTGTACATAAGTACCACAAATTCTTTATTCATTTTTCGCTTTCTGTGATATTGAACTTGTACCATAAACGAGGTTCTTGTAAACAGAGCCGTCCCAAACTTTTGGGTGGCTGTGTCTTTTTGATTTGAATTTCCCTAAGCTATAGGAGCATAAGTGGAAGTGCCCTAGGCTCTGTTGCTTTGTTTTTTAGATGTTTCAGGAAACACCATACACTTCTCCAGAGTGGCTGTTGGCAATTTACATCCCGCCCATCAGCATAACAAGGCTCCCAGTTCTCCATGGCCTGTCCTGCCTTTCTGGATTTTACACTTTTTTCAGATGGCCCTTTTGCCCGTGGGGCAGTGAGACTTCATTGTAGTGCAGATTTCCTTTGCAAGCTTGCTTGGTTGGCCAAAAAGGGCGCATGCGTTTTTTCCTGAATATATTCAGGAAAAAACGCATACGCCCTTTTTGGCCAAGTGCATCATTGTGGACGTTCTGCCTCTTTTCCTATGCTTTTCATGCAATTCCAGTCTACCTCCTGAAATCGGTTTCCTGCAATTCTGCCCCGCTTTCAAGTGCTCTTGGCAGCCTTACTTCAATATATTTTTGGACGATAGCTGTCATTTATAACTCTGCAGGTTTGTGAATGACAGTGCCCCTGAGATCCTTTCTTCAACTCTCTTTATTGTGAGCTGGCCGCAACACCGCAGGATTGCTTCAGGCCCTAGTGTGGTTCCGGCACGGCAAGCTGAGCCTTTGGTTAATTCCTCTTCCTGGTGGGAAATGAGAGTTAAATTTGCCCGTCCAGACACCTCCAGCTAGTTTCTCATTGGTTCTCCCTATTCCTGTTCATTTCCCGCAGAAATTGCAAACTGGGCCAAACAGGACGTTAAAGGCACTGACTCTCCAAGTGGGGAGAGTGTTAGTAAAGCGTCTGGAATGTTGCACCCGAGTACCAGGGGACGAAAACTGAGACACATTTGAACACGTTTCCCGATCACACGGTGGATCATACTCTGGGTTCCACATGCATGTATTACCTGAAGGAGGAATCCCTTAAACCTGGAGAGTTGTGACCCATGGAATGGGTACCATGCTATACGACTTCAAAGGGTCTGCATTTGCTCACCGAACCTCACCAATCCTATCACTGCTGCGTTTATGCTGCTGTACACATGCTTGATTCTCTTTCAGAGACATGTAAATCCATAGGTTTTAAGATTCTTACCAGTCAGGTATATTCTTAGGCGTTTAATATGGGGTGTTGAGTCCACTTCATTGAGCAAGGAGTAGCTCTTGTCTATTACATATTTGGCTTATGGAACGGTATCTGTGCTAATTTCAATCTCTGGTTTTATGCAGCACCCCAACTCAACTTTCCCTTAAGCAAGCATAAGTTGGTTTTCTACATTTGAGACCCTGTTCTGTTTTGTAATTCAGTTCCTGTGTAGCCAAGTTTACATTCCGTGTATTAGTGATACCTTATGATATTTCTTTTTCTGTGTGACATATTTCACTTAGAAGCATCGTACCTGAATCCACTCATTATGCTGCTACGGGCCTGATCACATAGATTTCATTGCTGAGTGATATGGCATTGTACATAAGTACCACAAATTCTTTATTCATTTTTCGCTTTCTGTGATATTGAACTTGTACCATAAACGAGGTTCTTGTAAACAGAGCCGTCCCAAACTTTTGGGTGGCTGTGTCTTTTTGATTTGAATTTCCCTAAGCTATAGGAGCATAAGTGGAAGTGCCCTAGGCTCTGTTGCTTTGTTTTTTAGATGTTTCAGGAAACACCATACACTTCTCCAGAGTGGCTGTTGGCAATTTACATCCCGCCCATCAGCATAACAAGGCTCCCAGTTCTCCATGGCCTGTCCTGCCTTTCTGGATTTTACACTTTTTTCAGATGGCCCTTTTGCCCGGGGGGCAGTGAGACTTCATTGTAGTGCAGATTTCCTTTGCAAGCTTGCTTGGTTGGCCAAAAAGGGCGCATGCGTTTTTTCCTGAATATATTCAGGAAAAAACGCATACGCCCTTTTTGGCCAAGTGCATCATTGTGGACGTTCTGCCTCTTTTCCTATGCTTTTCATGCAATTCCAGTCTACCTCCTGAAATCGGTGTCCTGCAATTCTGCCCCGCTTTCAAGTGCTCTTGGCAGCCTTACTTCAATATATTTTTGGACGATAGCTGTCATTTATAACTCTGCAGGTTTGTGAATGACAGTGCCCCTGAGATCCTTTCTTCAACTCTCTTTATTGTGAGCTGGCCGCAACACCGCAGGATTGCTTCAGGCCCTAGTGTGGTTCCGGCACGGCAAGCTGAGCCTTTGGTTAATTCCTCTTCCTGGTGGGAAATGAGAGTTAAATTTGCCCGTCCAGACACCTCCAGCTAGTTTCTCATTGGTTCTCCCTATTCCTGTTCATTTCCCGCAGAAATTGCAAACTGGGCCAAACAGGACGTTAAAGGCACTGACTCTCCAAGTGGGGAGAGTGTTAGTAAAGCGTCTGGAATGTTGCACCCGAGTACCAGGGGACGAAAACTGAGACACATTTGAACACGTTTCCCGATCACACGGTGGATCATACTCTGGGTTCCACATGCATGTATTAGCTGAAGGAGGAATCCCTTAAACCTGGAGAGTTGTGACCCATGGAATGGGTACCATGCTATATGACTTCAAAGGGTCTGCATTTGCTCACCGAACCTCACCAATCCTATCACTGCTGTGTTTATGCTGCTGTACACACGCTTGATTCTCTTTCAGAGACATGTAAATCCATAGGTTTTAAGATTCTTACCAGTCAGGTATATTCTTAGGCGTTTAATATGGGGTGTTGAGTCCACTTCGTTGAGCAAGGAGTAGCTCTTGTCTATTACATATTTGGCTTATGGAACGGTATCTGTGCTAATTTCAATCTCTGGTTTTATGCAGCACCCCAACTCAACTTTCCCTTAAGCAAGCATAAGTTGGTTTTCTACATTTGAGACCCTGTTCTGTTTTGTAATTCAGTTCCTGTGTAGCCAAGTTTACATTCCGTGTATTAGTGATACCTTATGATATTTCTTTTTCTGTGTGACACATTTCACTTAGAATCATCGTACCTGAATCCACTCATTATGCTGCTACGGGCCTGATGACATAGATTTCATTGCTGAGTGATATGGCATTGTACGTAAGTACCACAAATTCTTTATTCATTTTTCGCTTTCTGTGATATTGAACTTGTACCATAAACGAGGTTCTTGTAAACAGAGCCGTCCCAAACTTTTGGGTGGCTGTGTCTTTTTGATTTGAATTTCCCTAAGCTATAGGAGCATAAGTGGAAGTGCCCTAGGCTCTGTTGCTTTGTTTTTTAGATGTTTCAGGAAACACCATACACTTCTCCAGAGTGGCTGTTGGCAATTTACATCCCGCCCAGCAGCATAACAAGGCTCCCAGTTCTCCATGGCCTGTCCTGCCTTTCTGGATTTTACACTTTTTTCAGATGGCCCTTTTGCCCGGGGGGCAGTGAGACTTCATTGTAGTGCAGATTTCCTTTGCAAGCTTGCTTGGTTGGCCAAAAAGTGCGCATGCGTTTTTTCCTGAATATATTCAGGAAAAAACGCATACGCCCTTTTTGGCCAAGTGCATCATTGTGGACGTTCTGCCTCTTTTCCTATGCTTTTCATGCAATTCCAGTCTACCTCCTGAAATCGGTTTCCTGCAATTCTGCCCCGCTTTCAAGTGCTCTTGGCAGGCTTACTTCAATATATTTTTGGACGATAGCTGTCATTTATAACTCTGCAGGTTTGTGAATGACAGTGCCCCTGAGATCCTTTCTTCAACTCTCTTTATTGTGAGCTGGCTGCAACACCGCAAGATTGCTTCAGGCCCTAGTGTGGTTCCGGCACGGCAAGCTGAGCCTTTGGTTAATTCCTATTCCTGGTGGGAAATGAGAGTTAAATTTGCCCGTCCAGACTCCTCCAGCTAGTTTCTCATTGGTTCTCCCTATTCCTGTTCATTTCCCGCAGAAATTGCAAACTGGGCCAAACAGGACGTTAAAGGCACTGACTCTCCAAGTGGGGAGAGTGTTAGTAAAGCGTCTGGAATGTTGCACCCGAGTACCAGGGGACGAAAACTGAGACACATTTGAACACGTTTCCCGATCACACGGTGGATCATACTCTGGGTTCCACATGCATGTTTTAGCTGAAGGAGGAATCCCTTAAACCTGGAGAGTTGTGACCCATGGAATGGGTACCATGCTATATGACTTCAAAGGGTCTGCATTTGCTCACCGAACCTCACCAATCCTATCACTGCTGAGTTTATGCTGCTGTACACAGGCTTGATTCTCTTTCAGAGACATGTAAATCCATAGGTTTTAAGATTCTTACCAGTCAGGTATATTCTTAGGCGTTTAATATGGGGTGTTGAGTCCACTTCGTTGAGCAAGGAGTAGCTCTTGTCTATTACATATTTGGCTTATGGAACGGTATCTGTGCTAATTTCAATCTCTGGTTTTATGCAGCACCCCAACTCACCTTTCCCTTAAGCAAGCATAAGTTGGTTTTCTACATTTGAGACCCTGTTCTGTTTTGTAATTCAGTTCCTGTGTAACCAAGTTTACATTCCGTGTATTAGTGATACCTTATGATATTTCTTTTTCTGTGTGACACATTTCACTTAGAAGCATCGTACCTGAATCCACTCATTATGCTGCTACGGGCCTGATGACATAGATTTCATTGCTGAGTGATATGGCATTGTACATAAGTACCACAAATTCTTTATTCATTTTTCGCTTTCTGTGATATTGAACTTGTACCATAAACGAGGTTCTTGTAAACAGAGCCGTCCCAAACTTTTGGGTGGCTGTGTCTTTTTGATTTGAATTTCCCTAAGCTATAGGAGCATAAGTGGAAGTGCCCTAGGCTCTGTTGCTTTGTTTTTTAGATGTTTCAGGAAACACCATACACTTCTCCAGAGTGGCTGTTGGCAATTTACATCCCGCCCATCAGCATAACAAGGCTCCCAGTTCTCCATGGCCTGTCCTGCCTTTCTGGATTTTACACTTTTTTCAGATGGCCCTTTTGCCCGGGGGGCAGTGAGACTTCATTGTAGTGCAGATTTCCTTTGCAAGCTTGCTTGGTTGGCCAAAAAGGGCGCATGCGTTTTTTCCTGAATATATTCAGGAAAAAACGCATACGCCCTTTTTGGCCAAGTGCATCATTGTGGACGTTCTGCCTCTTTTCCTATGCTTTTCATGCAATTCCAGTCTACCTCCTGAAATCGGTTTCCTGCAATTCTGCCCCGCTTTCAAGTGCTCTTGGCAGCCTTACTTCAATATATTTTTGGACGATAACTGTCATTTATAACTCTGCAGGTTTGTGAATGACAGTGCCCCTGAGATCCTTTCTTCAACTCTCTTTATTGTGAGCTGGCCGCAACACCGCAGGATTGCTTCAGGCCCTAGTGTGGTTCCGGCACGGCAAGCTGAGCCTTTGGTTAATTCCTCTTCCTGGTGGGAAATGAGAGTTAAATTTGCCCGTCCAGACACCTCCAGCTAGTTTCTCATTGGTTCTCCCTATTCCTGTTCATTTCCCGCAGAAATTGCAAGCTGGGCCAAACAGGACGTTAAAGGCACTGACTCTCCAAGTGGGGAGAGTGTTAGTAAAGCGTCTGGAATGTTGCACCCGAGTACCAGGGGACGAAAACTGAGACACATTTGAACACGTTTCCCGATCACACGGTGGATCATACTCTGGGTTCCACATGCATGTTTTAGCTGAAGGAGGAATCCCTTAAACCTGGAAAGTTGTGACCCATGGAATGGGTACCATGCTATATGACTTCAAAGGGTCTGCATTTGCTCACCGAACCTCACCAATCCTATCACTGCTGAGTTTATGCTGCTGTACACACGCTTGATTCTCTTTCAGAGACATGTAAATCCATAGGTTTTAAGATTCTTACCAGTCAGGTATATTCTTAGGCGTTTAATATGGGGTGTTGAGTCCACTTCGTTGAGCAAGGAGTAGCTCTTGTCTATTACATATTTGGCTTATGGAACGGTATCTGTGCTAATTTCAATCTCTGGTTTTATGCAGCACCCCAACTCAACTTTCCCTTAAGCAAGCATAAGTTGGTTTTCTACATTTGAGACCCTGTTCTGTTTTGTAATTCAGTTCCTGTGTAGCCAAGTTTACATTCCGTGTATTAGTGATACCTTATGATATTTCTTTTTCTGTGTGACACATTTCACTTAGAATCATCGTACCTGAATCCACTCATTATGCTGCTACGGGCCTGATGACATAGATTTCATTGCTGAGTGATATGGCATTGTACGTAAGTACCACAAATTCTTTATTCATTTTTCGCTTTCTGTGATATTGAACTTGTACCATAAACGAGGTTCTTGTAAACAGAGCCGTCCCAAACTTTTGGGTGGCTGTGTCTTTTTGATTTGAATTTCCCTAAGCTAT
Source organism: Lagenorhynchus albirostris (assembly GCF_949774975.1). Lineage (NCBI taxonomy): Eukaryota > Metazoa > Chordata > Mammalia > Artiodactyla > Delphinidae > Lagenorhynchus > Lagenorhynchus albirostris. The sequence goes on along the minus strand of NC_083095.1, from coordinate 104,978,845 downwards.
AGGAGCATAAGTGGAAGTGCCCTAGGCTCTGTTGCTTTGTTTTTTAGATGTTTCAGGAAACACCATACACTTCTCCAGAGTGGCTGTTGGCAATTTACATCCCGCCCATCAGCATAACAAGGCTCCCAGTTCTCCATGGCCTGTCCTGCCTTTCTGGATTTTACACTTTTTTCAGATGGCCCTTTTGCCCGGGGGGCAGTGAGACTTCATTGTAGTGCAGATTTCCTTTGCAAGCTTGCTTGGTTGGCCAAAAAGGGCGCATGCGTTTTTTCCTGAATATATTCAGGAAAAAACGCATACGCCCTTTTTGGCCAAGTGCATCATTGTGGACGTTCTGCCTCTTTTCCTATGCTTTTCATGCAATTCCAGTCTACCTCCTGAAATCGGTTTCCTGCAATTCTGCCCCGCTTTCAAGTGCTCTTGGCAGCCTTACTTCAATATATTTTTGGACGATAGCTGTCATTTATAACTCTGCAGGTTTGTGAATGACAGTGCCCCTGAGATCCTTTCTTCAACTCTCTTTATTGTGAGCTGGCTGCAACACCGCAAGATTGCTTCAGGCCCTAGTGTGGTTCCGGCACGGCAAGCTGAGCCTTTGGTTAATTCCTCTTCCTGGTGGGAAATGAGAGTTAAATTTGCCCGTCCAGACTCCTCCAGCTAGTTTCTCATTGGTTCTCCCTATTCCTGTTCATTTCCCGCAGAAATTGCAAACTGGGCCAAACAGGACGTTAAAGGCACTGACTCTCCAAGTGGGGAGAGTGTTAGTAAAGCGTCTGGAATGTTGCACCCGAGTACCAGGGGACGAAAACTGAGACACATTTGAACACGTTTCCCGATCACACGGTGGATCATACTCTGGGTTCCACATGCATGTTTTAGCTGAAGGAGGAATCCCTTAAACCTGGAGAGTTGTGACCCATGGAATGGGTACCATGCTATATGACTTCAAAGGGTCTGCATTTGCTCACCGAACCTCACCAATCCTATCACTGCTGAGTTTATGCTGCTGTACACACGCTTGATTCTCTTTCAGAGACATGTAAATCCATAGGTTTTAAGATTCTTACCAGTCAGGTATATTCTTAGGCGTTTAATATGGGGTGTTGAGTCCACTTCGTTGAGCAAGGAGTAGCTCTTGTCTATTACATATTTGGCTTATGGAACGGTATCTGTGCTAATTTCAATCTCTGGTTTTATGCAGCACCCCAACTCACCTTTCCCTTAAGCAAGCATAAGTTGGTTTTCTACATTTGAGACCCTGTTGTGTTTTGTAATTCAGTTCCTGTGTAGCCAAGTTTACATTCCGTGTATTAGTGATACCTTATGATATTTCTTTTTCTGTGTGACATATTTCACTTAGAATCATCGTACCTGAATCCACTCATTATGCTGCTACGGGCCTGATGACATAGATTTCATTGCTGAGTGATATTGCCTTGTACGAAAGTACCACAAATTCTTTATTCATTTTTCGCTTTCTGTGATATTGAACTTGTACCATAAACGAGGATCTTGTAAACAGAGCCGTCCCAAACTTTTGGGTGGCTGTGTCTTTTTGATTTGAATTTCCCTAAGCTATAGGAGCATAAGTGGAAGTGCCCTAGGCTCTGTTGCTTTGTTTTTTAGATGTTTCAGGAAACACCATACACTTCTCCAGAGTGGCTGTTGGCAATTTACATCCCGCCCAGCAGCATAACAAGGCTCCCAGTTCTCCATGGCCTGTCCTGCCTTTCTGGATTTTACATTTTTTCAGATGGCCCTTTTGCCCGGGGGGCAGTGAGACTTCATTGTAGTGCAGATTTCCTTTGCAAGCTTGCTTGGTTGGCCAAAAAGGGCGTATGCGTTTTTTCCTGAATATATTCAGGAAAAAACGCATACGCCCTTTCTGGCCAAGTGCATCATTGTGGACGTTCTGCCTCTTTTCCTATGCTTTTCATGCAATTCCAGTCTACCGCCTGAAATCGGTTTCCTGCAATTCTGCCCCGCTTTCAAGTGCTCTTGGCAGCCTTACTTCAATATATTTTTGGACGATAGCTGTCATTTATAACTCTGCAGGTTTGTGAATGACAGTGCCCCTGAGATCCTTTCTTCAACTCTCTTTATTGTGAGCTGGCTGCAACACCGCAGGATTGCTTCAGGCCCTAGTGTGGTTCCGGCACGGCAAGCTGAGCCTTTGGTTAATTCCTCTTCCTGGTGGGAAATGAGAGTTAAATTTGCCCGTCCAGACACCTCCAGCTAGTCTCTCATTGGTTCTCCCTATTCCTGTTCATTTCCCGCAGAAATTGCAAACTGGGCCAAACAGGACGTTAAAGGCACTGACTCTCCAAGTGGGGAGAGTGTTAGTAAAGCGTCTGGAATGTTGCACCCGAGTACCAGGGGACGAAAACTGAGACACATTTGAACACGTTTCCCGATCACACGGTGGATCATACTCTGGGTTCCACATGCATGTTTTAGCTGAAGGAAGAATCCCTTAAACCTGGAGAGTTGAGACCCATGGAATGGGTACCATGCAATATGACTTCAAAGGGTCTGCATTTGCTCACCGAACCTCACTAATCCTATCACTGCTGCGTTTATGCTGCTGTACACACGCTTGATTCCTTTTTGGAGACATAAATCCATAGGTTTTAAAATTCTTACTATTCAGGTATATTTTTAGGCGTTTAATATGGGGTGTTGATCCACTTCGTTGAGGAAGGAGTAGCTCTTGTCTATTACATATTTGGCTTATGGAACGGTATCTGTGCTAATTTCAATCTCTGGTTTTATGCAGCACCCCAACTCACCTTTCCCCTTAAGCAAGCGTAAGTTGATTTTCGACATTTGAGACCCTGTTCTGTTTTGTAATTCAGTTCCTGTGTAGCCAAGTATACATTCCGTGTATTAGTGATATGTTATGATGTTTCTTTTTCTGTGTGACTTATTTCACTTAGAATCATCGTACCTAAATCCACTCATTATGCTGCTACGTGTCTGATGACATAGATTTCATTGCTGAGTGATATTGCATTGTACGTAAATACCACAAATTCTTTATTCATTTTTCGCTTTCTGTGATATTGAACTTGTACCATAAACGAGGATCTTGTAAACAGAGCCGTCCCAAACTTTTGGGTGGCTGTGTCTTTTTGATTTGAATTTCCCTAAGCTATAGGAGCATAAGTGGAAGTGCCCTAGGCTCTGTTGCTTTGTTTTTTAGATGTTTCAGGAAACACCATACACTTCTCCAGAGTGGCTGTTGGCAATTTACATCCCGCCCATCAGCATAACAAGGCTCCCAGTTCTCCATGGCCTGTCCTGCCTTTCTGGATTTTACACTTTTTTCAGATGGCCCTTTTGCCCATGGGGCACTGAGACTTCATTGTAGTGCAGATTTCCTTTGCAAGCTTGCTTGGTTGGCCAAAAAGGGCGTATGCGTTTTTTCCTGAATATATTCAGGAAAAAACGCATACGCCCTTTTTGGCCAAGTGCATCATTGTGGACGTTCTGCCTCTTTTCCTATGCTTTTCATGCAATTCCAGTCTACCTCCTGAAATCGGTGTCCTGCAATTCTGACCCGCTTTCAAGTCCTCTTGGCAGCCTTACTTCAATATATTTTTGGACGATAGCTGTCATTTATAACTCTGCAGGTTTGTGAATTACAGTGACCCTGAGCTCCTTTGTTCAATTCGCCCTCCTGTGAGCTGGCCGCAACACCGCAAGATTGCTTCAGGCCCTAGTGTGCTTCCGGCACGGCAAGCTGAGCCTTTGGTTAATTCCTCTTCCTGGTGGGAAATGAGAGTTAAATTTGCCCATCCAGACACCTCCAGCTAGTCTCTCATTGGTTCTCCCTATTGCTGTTCATTTCCCGCAGAAATTGCAAACTGGGCCAAACAGGAGGTTAAAGGCACTGACTCTCCAAGTGGGGAGAGTGTTAGTAAAGCGTCTGGAATGTTGCACCCGAGTACCAGGGGACGAAAACTGCGACACATTTGAACACGTTTCCCGATCACACGGTGGATCATACTCTGGGTTCCACATGCATGTTTTAGCTGAAGGAAGAATCCCTTAAACCTGGAGAGTTCAGACCCATGGAATCGGTACCATGCAATATGACTTCAAAGGGTCTGCATTTGCTCACCAAACCTCACCAATCCTATCACTGCTGCATTTATGCTGCTGTACACACGCTTGATTCTCTTTCGGAGACATGTAAATCCATAGGTTTTAAGATTCTTACTAGTCAGGTATATTCTTAGGCGTTTAATATGGGGTGTTGAGTCCACTTCGTTGAGCAAGGAGTAGCTCTTGTCTATTACATATTTGGCTTATAGAACGATATCTGTGCTAATTTCAATCTCTGGTTTTATGCAGCACCCCAACTCACCTTTCCCCTTAAGCAAGCATAAGTTGGTTTTCTACATTTGAGACCCTGTTCTGTTTTGTAATTCAGTTCCTGGGTAGCCAAGTTTACATTCCGTGTATTAGTGATACCTTATGATATTTGTTTTTCTGTGTGCCCTATTTCTCTTAGAATCATCGTACCTGAGTCCACTCATTATGCTGCTACGGGCCTGATGACATAGATTTCATTGCTGAGTGATATTGCATTGTACGTAAGTACCACAAATTCTTTATTCATTTTTCGCTTTCTGTGATATTGAACTTGTACCATAAACGAGGTTCTTGTAAACAGAGCCGTCCCAAACTTTGGGGTGGCTGTGTCTTTTCGATTTGAATTTCCCTAAGCTATAGGAGCATAAGTGGAAGTGCCCTAGGCTCTGTTGCTTTGTTTTTTAGATGTTTCAGGAAACACCATACACTTCTCCAGAGTGGCTGTTGGCAATTTACATCCCGCCCATCAGCATAACAAGGCTCCCAGTTCTCCATGGCCTGTCCTGCCTTTCTGGATTTTACACTTTTTTCAGATGGCCCTTTTGCCCGTGGGGCAGTGAGACTTCATTGTAGTGCAGATTTCCTTTGCAAGCTTGCTTGGTTGGCCAAAAAGGGCGTATGCGTTTTTTCCTGAATATATTCAGGAAAAAACGCATACGCCCTTTTTGGCCAAGTGCATCATTGTGGACGTTCTGCCTCTTTTCCTATGCTTTTCATGCAATTCCAGTCTACGTCCCGAAATTGGTGTCCTGCAATTCTGCCCCGCTTTCAAGTGCTCTTGGCAGCCTTACTTCAATATATTTTTGGACGATAGCTGTCATTTATAACTCTGCAGGTTTCTGAATTACAGTTCCCCTGAGCTCCTTTCTTCAACTCTCTTTATTGTGAGCTGGCCGCAACACCGCAGGATTGCTTCAGGCCCTAGTGTGGTTCCGGCACGGCAAGATGATCCTTTGGTTAATTCCTCTTCCTGGTGGGAAATGAGAGTTAAATTTGCCCGTCCAGACACCACCCGCTAGTCTCTCCTTGGTTCTCCCTATTCCTGTTCATTTACCGCAGTAATTGCAAACTGGGCCAAACAGGAGGTTAAAGGCACTGACTCTCCAAGTGGGGAGAGTGTTAGTAAAGCGTCTGGAATGTTGCACCCGAGTACCAGGGGACGAAAACTGAGACACATTTGAACACGTTTCCCGATCACACGGTGGATCATACTCTGGGTTCCATATGCATGTTTTTGCTGAAGGAAGAATCCCTTAAACCTAGAGAGTTGAGACCCATGGAATGGGTACCATGCTATATGACTTCAAATGGTCTGCATTTGCTCACCGAACCTCACTAATCCTATCACTGCTGCGTTTATGCCACTGTACACACGCTTGATTCTCTTTAGGAGACATGTAAATCCATAGGTTTTAAGATTCTTACTAGTCAGGTATATACTTAGGCGTTTAATGTGGGGTGTTGAGTCCACTTCGTGAGGAAGGAGTAGCTCTTGTCTATTACATATTTGGCTTATGGAACGGTATCTGTGCTAATTTCAATCTCTTGTTTTATGCAGCACCCCAACTCACCTTTCCCCTTAAGCAAGCATAAGTTGGTTTTCTACATTTGAGACCCTGTTCTGTTTTGTAATTCAGTTCCTGGGTAGCCAAGTTTACATTCCGTGTATTAGTGATACCTTATGATATTTCTTTTTCTGTGTGACTTATTTCTCTTAGAATCATCGTACCTGAATCCACTCATTATGCTGCTACGGGTCTGATGACATAGATTTCATTGCTGAGTAATATTGCATTGTACGTAAGTACCACAAATTCTTTATTCATTTTTTGCTTTCTGTGATATTGAACTTGTACTATAAACGAGGTTCTTGTAAACAGAGCCGTCCCAAACTTTGGGGTGGCTGTGTCTTTTTGATTTTAATTTCCCTAAACTATAGGAGCATAAGTGGAAGTGCCCTAGGCTCTGTTGCTTTGTTTTTTAGATGTTTCAGGAAACACCATACATTTCTCCAGAGTGGCTGTTGGCAATTTACATCCCGCCCATCAGCATAACAAGGCTCCCAGTTCTCCATGGCCTGTCCTGCCTTTCTGGATTTTACACTTTTTTCAGATGGCCCTTTTGCCCGGGGGGCAGTGAGACTTCATTGTAGTGCAGATTTCCTTTGCAAGCTTGCTTGGTTGGCCAAAAAGGGCGTATGCGTTTTTTCGTGAATATATTTAGGAAAAAACGCATACGCCATTTTTGGCCAAGTGCATCATTGTGGACGTTCTGCCTCTTTTCCTATGCTTTTCATGCAATTCCAGTCTACCGCCTGAAATCGGTTTCCTGCAATTCTGCCCCGCTTTCAAGTGCTCTTGGCAGCCTTACTTCAATATATTTTTGGACGATAGCTGTCATTTATAACTCTGCAGGTTTGTGAATGACAGTGCCCCTGAGCTCCTTTCTTCAACTCTCTTTATTGTGAGCTGGCCGCAACACCGCAGGATTGCTTCAGGCCCTAGTGTGGTTCCGGCACGGCAAGCTGAGCCTTTGGTTAATTCCTCTTCCTGGTGGGAAATGAGAGTTAAATTTGCCCGTCCAGACACCTCCAGCTAGTCTCTCATTGGTTCTCAATATTCCTGTTCATTTCCCGCATAAATTGCAAACTGGGCCAAACAGGACGTTAAAGGCACTGACTCTCCAAGTGGGGAGAGTGTTAGTAAAGCGTCTGGAATGTAGCACCCGAGTACCAGGGGACGAAAACTGAGACACATTTGAACACGTTTCCCGATCACACGGTGGATCATACTCTGGGTTCCACATGCATGTTTTAGCTGAAGGAGGAATCCCTTAAACCTGGAGAGTTGTGACCCATGGAATGGGTACCATGCAATATGACTTCAAAGGGTCTGCATTTGCTCACCGAAACTCACCAATCCTATCACTGCTGCGTTTACGCTGCTGTACACACGCTTGATTCTCTTTCAGAGACATGTAAATCCATAGGTTTTAAGATTCTTACTAGTCAGGTATATTCTTAGGCGTTTAATATGGGGTGTTGAGTCCACTTCATTGAGCAAGGAGTAGCTCTTGTCTATTACATATTTGGCTTATGGAACGGTATCTGTGCTAATTTCAATCTCTGGTTTTATGCAGCACCCCAACTCACCTTTCCCCTTAAGCAAGCATAAGTTGGTTTTCTACATTTGAGACCCTGTTCTGTTTTGTAATTCAGTTCCTGGGTAGCCATGTTTACATTCCGTGTATTAGTGATACCTTATGATATTTCTTTTTCTGTGTGACTTATTTCTCTTACAATCATCGTACATGAATCCACTCATTATGCTGCTATGGGCCTGATGACATAGATTTCATTGCTGAGTGATATTGCATTGTACGTAAGTACCACAAATTCTTTATTCATTTTTCGCTTTCTGTGATATTGAACTTGTACCATAAACGAGGTTCTTGTAAACAGAGCCATCCCAAACTTTGGGGTGGCTGTGTCTTTTTGATTTTAATTTCCCTAAGCTATAGGAGCATAGTTGGAACTGCCCTAGGCTCTGTTGCTTTGTTTTTTAGATGTTTCAGGAAACACCATACACTTCTCCAGAGTGGCTGTTGGCAATTTACATCCCGCCCATCAGCATAACAAGGCTCCCAGTTCTCCATGGCCTGTCCTGCCTTTCTGGATTTTACACTTTTTTCAGATGGCCCTTTTGACCGGGGGGCAGTGAGACTTCATTGTAGTGCAGATTTCCTTTGCAAGCTTGCTTGGTTGGCCAAAAAGGGCGTATGCGTTTTTTCGTGAATATATTCAGGAAAAAACGCATACGCCCTTTTTGGCCAAGTGCATCATTGTGGACGTTCTGCCTCTTTTCCTATGCTTTTCATGCAATTCCAGTCTACGTCCTGAAATCGGTGTCCTGCAATTCTGCCCCGCTTTCAAGTGCTCTTGGCAGCCTTACTTCAATATATTTTTGGACGATAGCTGTCATTTATAACTCTGCAGGTTTGTGAATGACAGTGCCCCTGAGATCCTTTCTTCAACTTTCTTTATTGTGAGCTGGCAGCAACACCGCAGGATTGCTTCAGGCCCTAGTGTGGTTCCGGCACGGCAAGCTGAGCCTTTGGTTAATTCCTCTTCCTGGTGGGAAATGAGAGTTAAATTTGCCCGTCCAGACACCTCCAGCTATCTCTCATTGGTTCTCCCTATTCCTGTTCATTTCCCGCAGAAATTGCAAACTGGGCCAAACAGGACGTTAAAGGCACTGACTCTCCAAGTGGGGAGAGTGTTAGTAAAGCGTCTGGAATGTTGCACCCGAGTACCAGGGGACGAAAACTGAGACACATTTGAACACGTTTCCCGATCACACGGTGGATCATACTCTGGGTTCCACATGCATGTTTTAGCTGCAGGAGGAATCCCTTAAACCTGGAGAGTTGTGACCCATGGAATGGGTACCATGCAATATGACTTCAAAGGGTCTGCATTTGCTCACCGAAACTCACCAATCCTATCACTGCTGCGTTTATGCTGCTGTACACACACTTGATTCCTTTTCGGAGACATATAAATCCATAGGTTTTAAGATTCTTACTATTCAGGTATATTTTTAGGCGTTTAATATGGGGTGTTGAGTCCACTTCGTTGAGCAAGGTGTAGCTCTTGTCTATTACATATTTGGCTTATGGAACGGTATCTGTGCTAATTTCAATCTCTTGTTTTATGCAGCACCCCAACTCACCTTTCCCTTAAGCAAGCATAAGTTGGTTTTCTACATTTGAGACCCTGTTCTGTTTTGTAATTCAGTTCCTGGGTAGCCAAGTTTACATTCCGTGTATTAGTGATACCTTCTGATATTTCTTTTTCTGTGTGACTTATTTCTCTTAGAATCATCGTACCTGAGTGCACTCATTATGCTGCTACGGGTCTGATGACATAGATTTCATTGCTGAGTGATATTGCATTGTACGTAAATACCACAAATTCTTTATTCATTTTTCGCTTTCTGTGATATTGAACTTGTACCATAAACGAGGTTCTTGTAAACAGAGCCGTCCCAAACTTTGGGGTGGCTGTGTCTTTTTGATTTGAATTTCCCTAAGCTATAGGAGCATAAGTGGAAGTGCCCTAGGCTCTGTTGCTTTGTTTTTTAGATGTTTCAGGAAACACCATACACTTCTCCAGAGTGGCTGTTGGCAATTTACATCCCGCCCATCAGCATAACAAGGCTCCCAGTTCTCCATGGCCTGTCCTGCCTTTCTGGATTTTACACTTTTTTCAGATGGCCCTTTTGCCCGTGGGGCAGTGAGACTTCATTGTAGTGCAGATTTCCTTTGCAAGCTTGCTTGGTTGGCCAAAAAGTGCGTATGCGTTTTTTCCTGAATATATTCAGGAAAAAAAGCATACGCACTTTTTGGCCAAGTGCATCATTGTGGACGTTCTGCCTCTTTTCCTATGCTTTTCATGCAATTCCAGTCTACATCCTGAAATCGGTTTCCTGCAATTCTGCCCCGCTTTCAAGTCCTCTTGGCAGCCTTACTTCAATATATTTTTGGATGATAGCTGTCATTTATAACTCTGCAGGTTTCTGAATGACAGTGCCCCTGAGCTCCTTTCTTCAACTCGCTTTCTTGTGAGCTGGCCGCAACACCGCAGGATTGCTTCAGGCCCTAGTGTGGTTCCGGCACGGCAAGCTGAGCCTTTGGTTAATTCCTCTTCATGGTGGGAAATGAGAGTTAAATTTGCACGTCCAGACACCTCCAGCTAGTCTCTCATTGGTTCTCCCTATTCCTGTTCATTTTCCGCAGAAATTGCAAACTGGACCAAACAGGAGGTTAAAGGCACTGACTCTCCAAGTGGGGAGAGTGTTAGTAAAGCGTCTGGAATGTTGCACCCGAGTACCAGGGGACGAAAACTGAGACACATTTGAACACGTTTCCCGATCACACGGTGGATCATACTCTGGGTTCCACATGCATGTTTTAGCTGAAGGAAGAATCCCTTAAACATGGAGAGTTGAGACCCATGGAATGGGTACCATGCAATATGACTTCAAATGGTCTGCATTTGCTCACCGAACCTCACTAATCCTATCACTGCTGCATTTATGCTGCTGTACACACGCTTGATTCTCTTTTGGAGACATGTAAATCCATAGGTTTTAAGATTCTTACTAGTCAGGTATATCCTTAGGCGTTTAATATGGGGTGTTGAGTCCACTTCTTTGAGGAAGGAGTAGCTCTTGTCTATAATATATTTTGCTTATGGAACGGTATCTGTGCTAATTTCAATCTGTGGTTTTATGCAGCACCCCAACTCACCTTTCCCCTTAAGCAAGCATAAGTTGGTTTTCTACATTTGAGACCCTGTTCTGTTTTGTAATTCAGTTCCTGGGTAGCCAAGTTTACATTCCGTGTATTAGTGATACCTTATGATATTTCTTTTTCTGTGTGACTTATTTCTCTTAGAATCATCGTACCTGAGTCCACTCATTATGCTGCTATGGGCCTGATGACATAGATTTCATTGCTGAGTGATATTGCATTGTACGTAAGTACCACAAATTCTTTATTCATTTTTCGCTTTCTGTGATATTGAACTTGTACCATAAACGAGGTTCTTGTAAACAGAGCCGTCCCAAACTTTGGGGTGGCTGTGTCTTTTTTATTTTAATTTCCCTAAGCTATAGGACCATAAGTGGAAGCGCCCTAGGCTCTGTTGCTTTGGTTTTTAGATATTTCAGGAAACACCATACACTTCTCCAAAGTGGCTGTTGGCAATTTACATCTCGCCCATCAGCATAACAAGGCTCCCAGTTCTCCATAGCCTGTCCTGCCTTTCTGGATTTTACACTTTATTCAGATGGCCCTTTTGACTGGGGGGCTGTGAGACTTCATTTTACTGCAGATTTCCTTTTCAAGCTTGCTTGGTTGGCCAAAAAGTGCGTATGCGTTTTTTCCTGAATATATACAGGAAAAACGCATACGCCCTTTTGGCAAAGTGCATCATTGTGGACGTTCTGCCTCTTTTCCTATGCTTTACATGCAATTCCAGTCTACCTCCTGAAATCGGTTTCCTGCAATTCTGCCCCGATTTCAACTCCTCTTGGCAGCCTTACTTCAATATATTTTTGGAGGATACCTGTCATTTATAACTCTGCAGGTTTGTGAATTACAGTGCCCCTGAGCTCCTTTCTTCAACTCGCTTTCTTGTGAGCTGGCCGCAACACCGCAGGATTGCTTCAGGCCCTAGTGTGGTTCTGGCATGGCATGCTGAGCCTTTGGTTAATTCCTCTTCCTGGTGGCAAATGAGAGTTAAATTTGCACGTCCAGACACCTCCAGCTAGTCTCTCATTGGTTCTCCCTATTCCTGTACATTTTCCTCAGAAATTGCAAACTGGACCAAACAGAAGGTTAAAGGCACTGACTCTCCAAGTGGGGAGAGTGTTAGTAAAGCGTCTGGAATGTTGCACCCGAGTACCAGGGGACGAAAACTGAGACACATTTGAACACGTTTCCCGATCACATGGTGGATCATACTCTGGGTTCCACATGCATGTTTTACCTGAAGGAAGAATCCCTTAAACCTGGAGAGTTGAGACCCATGGAATGGGTACCATGCAATATGACTTCAAAGGGTCTGCATTTGCTCACCGAACCTCACCAATCCTATCACTGCTGCATTTATGCTGCTGTACACACGCTTGATTCTCTTTTGGAGACATGTAAATCCATAGGTTTTAAGATTCTTACTAGTCAGGTATATTCTTAGGCGTTTAATATGGGGTGTTGAGTCCAGTTCGTTGAGGAAGGAGTAGCTCTTGTCTATTATATACTTGGCTTATGGAACAGTATCTGTGCTAATTTCAATCTCTGGTTTTATGCATCACCCCAACTCACCTTTCCCCTTAAGCAAGCATAAGATGTTTTTCTACATTTGAGACCCTGTTCTGTTTTGTAATTCAGTTCCTGGGTAGCCAAGTTTACATTCAGTGTATTAGTGAAACCTTATGATATTTCTTTTTCTGTGTGACTTATTTCTCTTAGAATCATCGTACCTGAGTCCACTCATTATGCTGCTACGGGCCTGATCACATAGATTTCATTGCTGAGTGATATTGCATTGTACGTAAGTACCACAAATTCTTTATTCATTTTTCGCTTTCTGTGATATTGAACTTGTACCATAAACGAGGTTCTTGTAAACAGAGCCGTCCCAAACTTTGGGGTGGCTGTGTCTTTTTGATTTGAATTTCCCTAAGCTATAGGAGCATAAGTGGAAGTGCCCTAGGCTCTGTTGCTTTGTTTTTTAGATGTTTCAGGAAACACCATACACTTCTCCAGAGTGGCTGTTGGCAATTGACATCCCGCCCATCAGCATAACAAGGCTCCCAGTTCTCCATGGCCTGTCCTGCCTTTCTGGATTTTACACTTTTTTCAGATGGCCCTTTTGCCCGTGGGGCAGTGAGACTTCATTGTAGTGCAGATTTCCTTTGCAAGCTTGCTTGGTTGGCCAAAAAGGGCATATGCGTTTTTTCCTGAATATATTCAGGAAAAAACGCATATGCCCTTTTTGGCCAAGTGCATCATTGTGGACGTTCTGCCTCTTTTCCTATGCTTTTCATGCAATTCCAGTCTACCTCCTGAAATCGGTTTCCTGCAATTCTGCCCCGCTTTCAAGTCCTCTTGGCAGCCTTACTTCAATATACTTTTGGACGATAGCTGTCATTTATAACTCTGCAGGTTTGTGAATGACAGTGCCCCTGAGCTCCTTTCTTCAACTCGCTTTCTTGTGAGCTGGCCGCAACACCGCAGGATTGCTTCAGGCCCTAGTGTGGTTCCGGCACGGCAAGCTGAGCCTTTGGTTAATTCCTCTTCCTGGTGGGAAATGAGAGTTAAATTTGCCCGTCCAGACACCTCCAGCTAGTCTCTCATTGGTTCTCCCTATTCCTGTTCATTTCCCGCAGAAATTGCAAACTGGGCCAAACAGGAGGTTAAAGGCACTGACTCTCCAAGTGGGGAGAGTGCTAGTAAAGTGTCTGGAATGTTGCACCTGAGTACCAGGGGACTTAAACTGAGACATATTTGAACACGTTTCCCGATCACACGGTGGATCATACTCTGGGTTCCACATGCATGTTTTAGCTGAAGGAAGAATCCCTTAAACATGGAGAGTTGAGACCCATGGAATGGGTACCATGCAATATGACTTCAAAGGGTCTGCATTTGCTCACCGAACCTCACCAATCCTATCACTGCTGCGTTTATGCTGCTGTACACACACTTGATTCTCTTTCGGAGACATGTAAATCCATAGGTTTTAAGATTCTTACTAGTCAGGTATATTCTTAGGTGTTTAATATGGGGTGTTGAGTCCACTTCGTTGAGCAAGGAGTAGCTCTTGTCTATTACATATATGGGTTATGAAACGGTATATGTGTTAATTTCAATCTCTGGTTTTATGCAGCACCCCAACTCACCTTTCCCCTTAAGCAAGCATAAGTTGGTTTTCTACATTTGAGACCCTGTTCTGTTTTGTAATTCAGTTCCTGTGTAGCCAAGTTTACATTCCGTGTATTAGTGATACCTTATGATATTTCTTTTTCTCTGTGACTCATTTCAATAGAATCATCGTACCTGAATCCACTCATTATGCTGCTACGGGCCTGATGACATAGATTTCATTGCTGAGTGATATTGCATTGTACGTAAATACCACAACGTCTTTATCCATTTTTCGCTTTCTGCGATATTGAATTTGTACCATAAAGGAGGTTCTTCTAAACAGAGCCGGAACAAACTTTGGGATGGCTGTGTCTTTTTGATTTTAATTTCCCTAATCTATAGGACCATAAGTGGAAGCGCCCTAAGCTCTGTTGCTATGTTTTTTAGATATTTCAGGAAACACCATACACTCCTCCAGAGTGACCATTGGCAATTTACATCTCGCCCATCAGCATAACAAGGCTCACAATTCTCCATAGCCTGTCCTGCCTTTCTGGATTTTACACTTTTTTCAGATGGCCCTTTTGACCAGGGGGCTGTGAGACTTCATTTTTCTGCAGAAATCCTTTGCAAGCTTTCTTGGTTGGCCAAAAAGTGCGTATGCGTTTTTTATTGAATATATTCAGGAAAAAAAGGATACGCCCTTTTTGGACAAGTGCATCATTGTGGACGTTCTGCCTCTTTTCCTATGCTTTACATGCAATTCCAGTCTACCTCCTGAATCGGTATCCTGCAATGCTGCCCCGCTTTCAAGTCCTCTTGACAGCCTTACTTCAACATATTTTTGGACGATAGCTGTCATTTATAACTCTGCAGGTTTGTGAATGACAGGGCCCCTGAGATCCTTTCTTCAACTCTCTTTATTGTGAGCTGGCCGCAACACCGCAGGATTGCTTCAGGCCCTAGTGTGGTTCCGGCACGGCAAGCTGAGCCTTTGGTTAATTCCTCTTCCTGGTGGGAAATGAGAGTTAAATTTTCACGTCCAGACACCTCCAGCTAGTCTCTCATTGGTTCTCCCTATTCCTGTTCATTTCCCGCAGAAATTGCAAACTGGGCCAAACAGGACGTTAAAGGCACTGACTCTCCAAGTGGGGAGAGTGTTAGTAAAGCGTCTGGAATGTTGCACCCGAGTAGCAGGGGATGAAAACTGAGACACATTTTAACACGTTTCCCGATCACATGGTGGATCATACTCTGGGTGCCACATGCATGTTTTAGCTGAAGGAGGAATCCCTTAAACCTGGAGAGTTGTGACCCATGGAATGGGTACCATGCAATATGACTTCAAAGGGTCTGCATTTGCTCACCGAAACTCACCAATCCTATCACTGCTGCGTTTATGCTGCTGTACACACGCTTGATTCCTTTTCGGAGACATATAAATCCATAGGTTTTAAGATTCTTACTAGTCAGGTGTATTCTTAGGCGTTTAATATAGGGTGTTGAGTCCACTTCGTTGAGCAAGGAGTAGCTCTTGTCTATTACAGATTTGGCTTATGGAATGGTATCTGTGCTAATTTCAATCTCTGGTTTTATGCAGCACCCCAACTCACCTTTCCCCTTAAGCAAGCATAAGTTAGTTTTCTAAATTTGAGAATCAGTTCTGTTTTCAAATTCAGTTCCTGTGTAGCCAAGGTTACATTCCTTGTAGTAGTGATATCTTATGATGTTTCTTTTTCTGTGTGACTTATTTCACTTAGAATCATCGTACCTGAATCCACTCACTATGCTGCTACGTGTCTGATGACATAGATTTCATTGCTGAGTGATATTGCATTGTACGTAAATACCACAACGTCTTTATCCATTTTTCGCTTTCTGCGATATTGAACTTGTACCGTAAAGGAGGTTCTTGTAAACAGAGCCGTCCCAAACTTTGGGATGGCTGTGTCTTTTTGATTTTAATTTCCCTAAGCTATAGGACCATAAGTGGAAGTGCCCTAGGCTCTGTTGCTTTGTTTTTTAGATGTTTCAGGAAACACCATACACTTCTCCAGACTGGCTGTTGGCAATTTACATCTCGCCCATCAGCATAACAAGGCTCCCAGTTCTCCATAGCCTGTCCTGCCTTCCTGGATTTTACACTTTTTTCAGATGGCCCTTGTGACCAGGGGGCAGTGAGACTTCATTTTACTGCAGATTTCCTTTGCAAGCTTGCTTGGTTGGACAAAAAGTGCGTATGAGTTTTTTCCTGAATATATACAGGAAAAACGCATATGCCCTTTTTGGCAAAGTGCATCATTGTGGACGTTCTGCCTCTTTTCCTATGCTTTTCATGCAATTCCAGTCTACCTCCTGAAATCGGTGTCCTGAAATTCTGCCCCGCTTTCAAGTCCTCTAGGCAGGCTTACTTCAATATATTTTTGGACGATAGCTGTCATTTATATCTCTGTAGTTTTGTGAATTACAGTGCCCCTGAGCTTCTTTCTTCAACGCGCTTTCTTGTGATTTGGCCGCCACAGCGCAAGATTGCTTCAGGCCCTAGTGTGTTTCCGGCACGGCACGCTGAGCCTTTGGTTAATTCCTCCTCCTGGTGGGAAATGAGAGTTAAATTTGCCCGTCCAGACACCTCCAGCTAGTCTCTCATTGGTTCTCCCTATTCCTGTACATTTCACGCAGAAATTGCAAACTGGTCCAAACAGGAGTTTAAAGGCCCTTACTCTCCAAGTGGGGAGAGTGTTAGTAAATCATCTGGAATGTTGCACCTGAGTACCAGGGACGAAAACTGAGACACATTTGAACACGTTTCCTGATCACATTGTGGATCATACTCTGCGTACCTCATGCATGTTTTAGCTGAAGGAAGAATCCCTTAAACCTGGAGAGTTGAGACCCATGGAATGGGTACCATGCAATATGACTTCAAAGGGTCTGCATTTGCTCACCAAACCTCACATATCGTATCACTGCGGTGTTTATGCCACTGTACACAAGCTTGGTTCTCTTTTGGAGACATATAAATCCATAGGTTTTAAGATTATTACTAGTGAGGTATATTATTAGGCGTTTAATATGGGGTGTTGAGTCCACTTCGTTGAGCAAGAAGTAACTCTTGTCTATTACATATTTGGCTTATGGAACGGTATCTGTGCTAATTTCAATCTCTGGTTTTTTTTTTTTTTTGTACGGAGGCCTATCATTGTTGTGGCGTCTCCCGTTGCGGAGCACAGGCTCCAGATGCGCAGGCTCAGCAGCCAAGGCTCACGGGCCCAGCCACTCCGCGGCATGTGGGATCCTCCCGGATCGGGGCACGCACCCGTGTCCCCTGCAACGGCAGGCGGACTTTCAACCTCTGAGCCACCAGGGAAGCCCTCAATCTCTGTTTTATGCAGCACCCCAACTGACCTTTCCCCTTAAGCAAGCATAAGTTGGTTTTCTACATTTGAGACCCTGTTCTGTTTTGTAATTCAGTTCCTGTGTAGCCAAGTTTACATTCCGTGTAGTAGTGATATCTTATTATGTTTCTTTTTCTGTGTGACTTATTTCACTTAGAATCATTGTACCTGAATCCACTCATTATGCTGCTACGGGCTTGATGACATTGATTTCATTGCAAAGTGATATTGCATTGTACATAAGTACCACAAATTCTTTATCCATTTTTCACTTTCTGAGATATTGAACTGGACTGTAAACGAGGTTCTTGTAAACATAGCCGGCCCAAACTTTGGGTGGCTGTGTCTTTTTGATTTTTATTTCCCTAAGCTATAGGACCATACGTGGAAGTGCCCTAGGCTCTGTTGCTTTGTTTTTTAGATGTTTCAGGAAACACCATACACTTCTCCAGGGTGTCTGTTGGCAATTTACATCCCGCCCATCAGCATAACAAGGCTCCCAGTTCTCCATGGCCTGTCCTGCCTTTCTGGATTTTACACTTTTTTCAGATGGTCCTTTTGACCGGGGGGCAGTGAGACTTCATTGTAGTGCAGATTTCCTTTGCAAGCTTTCTTGTTTGGCCAAAAAGGGCGTATGCGTTTTTTGCTGAATATATTCAGGAAAAAACGCATACGCCCTTTTTAGCCAAGTGCATCATTGTGGACGTTCTGCCTCTTTTCCTATGCTTTTCATGCAATTCCAGTCTACCTCCTGAAATCGGTTTCCTGCAATTCTGCCCCGCTTTCAAGTCCTCTCGTCAGCTTTACTTCCATATATTTTTGGACGATAGCTGTCATTTATAACTCTGCAGGTTTGTGAATGACAGTGCCCCTGAGCTCCTTTCTTCAACTCGCTTTCTTGTGAGCTGGCCGCAACACCGCAAGATTGCTTCAGGCCCTAGTGTGGTTCTGGCAAGGCATGCTGAGCCTTTGGTTAATTCTATTCCTGATAGGAAATGAGAGTTAAATTTGCCCGTCCAGACACCTCCAGCTAGTCTCTCATTGGTTCTCCCTATTCCTGTTCATTTTCCGCAGAAATTGCAAACTGGTCAAAACAGGAGGTTAAAGTCACTGACTCTCCAAGTGGGGAGAGTGTTAGTAAAGCATCTGGAATGTTGCACCCGAGTACCAGGGACGAAAACTGAGACACATTTGAACACGTTTCCCGATCACATGGTGGATCATATTCTGCATGCCTCATGCATGTTTTAGCTGAAGGAAGAATCCCTTAAACATGGAGAGTTGAGACCCATGGAATGGGTACCATACAATATGACTTCAAAGGGTCTGCATTTGCTCACCGAACCTCACCAATCCTATCACTGCTGCGTTTATGCCACTGTACACAAGATTCGTTCTCTTTCAGACACATATAAATCCATAGGTTTTAAGATTTTTACTAGTCAGGTGTATTCTTAGGCGTTTAATATGGGGTGTTGAGTCCACTTCGTTGAGCAAGGAGTAGCTCTTGTCTATTACATATTTGGCTTATGGAACGGTATCTGTGCTAATTTCAATCTCTGGTTTTATGCAGCACCCCAACTCACCTTTCCCCTTAAGCAAGCATAAGTTGGTTTTCTACATTTGAGACCCTGTTCTGTTTTGTAATTCAGTTCCTGTGTAGCCAAGTTTGCATTCCGTGTAATAGTGATATCTTATGATGTTTCTTTTTCTGTGTGACTTATTTCACTTAGAATCATCGTACCTGAATCCACTCATTATGGTGCTATGGGTCTGATGACATAGATTTCATTGCTGAGTGATATTGCATTGTACGTAAGTACCACAAATTCTTTATCCATTTTTCACTTTCTGAGATATTGAACTGTACTGTAAACGAGGTTCTTGTAAACAGAGCCGGCCCAAACTTTGGGGTGGCTGTGTCTTTTTGATTTAAATTTTCCTAAGCTATTGGACCATAAGTGGAAGTGCTCTAGGCTCTGTTGCTTTGTTTTTTGGATGTTTCAGGAAACACCATACACTTCTCCAGAGTGGCTGTTGGCAATTTACATCCCGCCCATCAGCATAACAAGGCTCCCAGTTCTCCATGACCTGTCCTGCCTTTCTGGATTTTACACTTTTTTCAGATGGCCCTTTTGCCCGGGGGGCAGTGAGACTTCATTGTAGTGCAGATTTCCTTTGCTAGCTTGCTTGCTTGTCCAAAAAGGGCGTATGCGTTTTTTCCTGAATATATTCAGAAAAAAACGCATACGCACTTTTTGGCCAAGTGCATCATTGTGGACGTTCTGCCTCTTTTCCTATGCTTTTCATGCAATTCCAGTCTACCTCCTGAAATCGGATTCCTGCAATTCTGCCCCGCTTTCAAGTGCTCTTGGCAGCCTTACTTCAATATACTTTTGGACGATAGCTGTCATTTATAACTCTGCAGGTTTGTGAATGACAGTGCCCCTGAGCTCCTTTCTTCAACTCTCTTTATTGTGAGCTGGCCGCAACACCGCAGGATTGCTTCAGGCCCTAGTGTGGTTCTGGCACGGTAAGCTGAGCCTTTGGTTAATTCCTCTTCCTGGTGGGAAATGAGAGTTAAATTTGCCCGTCCAGACACCTCCAGCTAGTCTCTCATTGGTTCTCCCTATTCCTGTTCATTTCCCGCATAAATTGCAAACTGGGCCAAACAGGAGGTTAAAGGCACTGACTCTCCAAGTGGGGAGAGTGTTAGTAAAGCGTCTGGAATGTTGCACCCGAGTACCAGGGGATGAAAACTGAGACACATTTGAACACGTTTCCCGATCACACGGTGGATCATACTCTGGGTTCCACATGCATGTTTTAGCTGAAGGAAGAATCCCTTAAACCTGGAGAGTTGAGACCCATGGAATGGGTACCATGCAATATAACTTCAAAGGGTCTGCATTTGCTCACCGAACCTCACCAATCCTATCACTGCTGCGTTTATGCTGCTGTACACACGCTTGATTCCTTTTCGGAGACATATAAATCCGTAGGTTTTAAGATTCTTACTAGTCAGGTATATACTTAGGCGTTTAATGTGGGGTGTTGAGTCCACTTCGTTGAGGAAGGAGTAGCTCTTGTCTATTACATATTTGGCTTATGAAACGGTATCTGTGCTAATTTCAATCTCTGGTTTTATGCAGCACCCCAACTCACCTTTCCCCTTAAGCAAGCATAAGTTGGTTTTCTACATTTGAGACCCTGTTCTGTTTTGTAATTCAGTTCCTGGGTAGCCAAGTTTACATTCCGTGTATTAGTGATACCTTATGATATTTCTTTTTCTGTGTGACTTATTTCTCTTAGAATCATCGTACCTGAATCCACTCATTATGCTGCTACGGGTCTGATGACATAGATTTCATTGCTGAGTGATATTGCATTGTACGTAAGTACCACAAATTCTTTATTCATTTTTCGCTTTCTGTGATATTGAACTTGTACCATAAACGAGGTTCTTGTAAACAGAGCCGTCCCAAACTTTGGGGTGGCTGTGTCTTTTTGATTTTAATTTCCCTAAGCTATAGGACCATAAGTGGAAGTGCCCTAGGCTCTGTTGCTTTGTTTTTTAGATGTTTCAGGAAACACCATACACTTCTCCAGAGTGGCTGTTGGCAATTTACATCCCGCCCATCAGCATAACAAGGCTCCCAGTTCTCCATGGCCTGTCCTGCCTTTCTGGATTTTACACTTTTTTCAGATGGCCCTTTTGCCCGGGGGGCAGTGAGACTTCATTGTAGTGCAGATTTCCTTTGCAAGCTTGCTTGGTTGGCCAAAAAGGGCGTATGCGTTTTTTCCTGAATATATTCAGGAAAAAACGCATACGCCCTTTTTGGCCAAGTGCATCATTGTGGACGTTCTGCCTCTTTTCCTATGCTTTTCATGCAATTCCAGTCTACGTCCTGAAATCGGTGTCCTGCAATTCTGCCCCGCTTTCAAGTGCTCTTGACAGCCTTACTTCAATATATTTTTGGACGATAGCTGTCATTTATAACTCTGCAGGTTTCTGAATTACAGTTCCCCTGAGCTCCTTTCTTCAACTCTCTTTCTTGTGAGCTGGCCGCAACACCGCAGGATTGCTTCAGGCCCTAGTGTGGTTCCGGCACGGCAAGATGAGCCTTTGGTTAATTCCTCTTCCTGGTGGGAAATGAGAGTTAAATTTGCCCGTCCAGACACCTCCAGCTAGTCTCTCCTTGGTTCTCCCTATTCCTGTTCATTTCCCGCAGAAATTGCAAACTGGGCCAAACAGGAGGTTAAAGGCACTGACTCTCCAAGTGGGGAGAGTGTTAGTAAAGCGTCTGGAATGTTGCACCCGAGTACCAGGGGACGAAAACTGAGACACATTTGAACACGTTTCCCGATCACACGGTGGATCATACTCTGGGTTCCATATGCATGTTTTAGCTGAAGGAAGAATCCCTTAAACCTGGAGAGTTGAGACCCATGGAATGGGTACCATGCAATATGACTTCAGAGGGTCTGCATTTGCTCACCGAACCTCACTAATCCTATCACTGCTGCGTTTATGCCATGTACACACGCTTGATTCTCTTTAGGAGACATGTAAATCCATAGGTTTTAAGATTCTTACTAGTCAGGTATATACTTAGGCGTTTAATGTGGGGTGTTGAGTCCACTTTGTTGAGGAAGGAGTAGCTCTTGTCTATTACATATTTGGCTTATGGAACGATATCTGTGCTAATTTCAATCTCTTGTTTTATGCAGCACCCCAACTCACCTTTCCCCTTAAGCAAGCATAAGTTGGTTTTCTACATTTGAGACCCTGTTCTGTTTTGTAATTCAGTTCCTGGGTAGCCAAGTTTACATTCCGTGTATTAGTGATACCTTATGATGTTTCTTTTTCTGTGTGACTTATTTCTCTTAGAATCATCGTACCTGAATCCACTCATTATGCTTCTACGGGTCTGATGACATAGATTTCATTGCTGAGTAATATTGCATTGTACGTAAGTACCACAAATTCTTTATTTATTTTTTGCTTTCTGTGATATTGAACTTGTACCATAAACGAGGTTCTTGTAAACAGAGCTGTCCCAAACTTTGGGGTGGCTGTGTCTTTTTGATTTTAATTTCCCTAAGCTATAGGAGCATAAGTGGAAGTGCCCTAGGCTCTGTTGCTTTGTTTTTTAGATGTTTCAGGAAACACCATACAGTTCTCCAGAGTGGCTGTTGGCAATTTACATCCCGCCCATCAGCATAACAAGGCTCCCAGTTCTCCATGGCCTTTCCTGCCTTTCTGGATTTTACACTTTTTTCAGATGGCCCTTTTGCCCGGGGGGCAGTGAGACTTCATTGTAGTGCAGATTTCCTTTGCAAGCTTGCTTGGTTGGCCAAAAAGGGCGTATGCGTTTTTTCCTGAATATATTCAGGAAAAAACGCATACGCCCTTTTTGGCCAAGTGCATCATTGTGGACGTTCTGCCTCTTTTCCTATGCTTTTCATGCAATTCCAGTCTACCGCCTGAAATCGGATTCCTGCAATTCTGCCCCGCTTTCAAGTGCTCTTGGCAGCCTTACTTCAATATACTTTTGGACGATAGCTGTCATTTATAACTCTGCAGGTTTGTGAATGACAGTGCCCCTGAGCTCCTTTCTTCAACTCTCTTTATTGTGAGCTGGCCGCAACACCGCAGGATTGCTTCAGGCCCTAGTGTGGTTCTGGCACGGTAAGCTGAGCCTTTGGTTAATTCCTCTTCCTGGTGGGAAATGAGAGTTAAATTTGCCCGTCCAGACACCTCCAGCTAGTCTCTCATTGGTTCTCCCTATTCCTGTTCATTTCCCGCATAAATTGCAAACTGGGCCAAACAGGACGTTAAAGGCACTGACTCTCCAAGTGGGGAGAGTGTTAGTAAAGCGTCTGGAATGTAGCACCCGAGTACCAGGGACGAAAACTGAGACACATTTGAACACGTTTCCCGATCACACGGTGGATCATACTCTGGGTTCCACATGCATGTTTTAGCTGAAGGAGGAATCCCTTAAACCTGGAGAGTTGTGACCCATGGAATGGGTACCATGCAATATGACTTCAAAGGGTCTGCATTTGCTCACCGAAACTCACCAATCCTATCACTGCTGCGTTTACGCTGCTGTACACACGCTTGATTCTTTTTCAGAGACATGTAAATCCATAGGTTTTAAGATTCTTACTAGTCAGGTATATTCTTTGGCGTTTAATATGGGGTGTTGAGTCCACTTCATTGAGCAAGGAGTAGCTCTTGTCTATTACATATTTGGCTTATGGAATGGTATCTGTGCTAATTTCAATCTCTGGTTTTATGCAGCACCCCAACTCACCTTTCCCTTAAGCAAGCATAAGTTGGTTTTCTACATTTGAGACCCTGTTCTGTTTTGTAATTCAGTTCCTGTGTAGCCAAGTTTACATTCCGTGTAGTAGTGATATCTTATTATGTTTCTTTTTCTGTGTGACTTATTTCACTTAGAATCATTGTACCTGAATCCACTCATTATGCTGCTACGGGCTTGATGACATTGATTTCATTGCAAAGTGATATTGCATTGTACATAAGTACCACAAATTCTTTATCCATTTTTCACTTTCTGAGATATTGAACTGGACTGTAAACGAGGTTCTTGTAAACATAGCCGGCCCAAACTTTGGGTGGCTGTGTCTTTTTGATTTTTATTTCCCTAAGCTATAGGACCATACGTGGAAGTGCCCTAGGCTCTGTTGCTTTGTTTTTTAGATGTTTCAGGAAACACCATACACTTCTCCAGGGTGGCTGTTGGCAATTTACATCCCGCCCATCAGCATAACAAGGCTCCCAGTTCTCCATGGCCTTTCCTGCCTTTCTGGATTTTACACTTTTTTCAGATGGTCCTTTTGACCGGGGGGCAGTGAGACTTCATTGTAGTGCAGATTTCCTTTGTAAGCTTTCTTGTTTGGCCAAAAAGGGCGTATGCGTTTTTTGCTGAATATATTCAGGCAAAAACGCATACGCCCTTTTTAGCCAAGTGCATCATTGTGGACGTTCTGCCTCTTTTCCTATGCTTTTCATGCAATTCCAGTCTACCTCCTGAAATCGGTTTCCTGCAATTCTGCCCCGCTTTCAAGTCCTCTCGTCAGCTTTACTTCCATATATTTTTGGACGATAGCTGTCATTTATAACTCTGCAGGTTTGTGAATGACAGTGCCCCTGAGCTCCTTTCTTCAACTCGCTTTCTTGTGAGCTGGCCGCAACACCGCAAGATTGCTTCAGGCCCTAGTGTGGTTCTGGCAAGGCATGCTGAGCCTTTGGTTAATTCCTATTCCTGATAGGAAATGAGAGTTAAATTTGCCCGTCCAGACACCTCCAGCTAGTCTCTCATTGGTTCTCCCTATTCCTGTTCATTTTCCGCAGAAATTGCAAACTGGTCAAAACAGGAGGTTAAACTCACTGACTCTCCAAGTGGGGAGAGTGTTAGTAAAGCATCTGGAATGTTGCACCCGAGTACCTGGGACGAAAACTGAGACACATTTGAACACGTTTCCCAATCACACGGTGGATCATACTCTGGGTTCCACATGCATGTTTTAGCTGAAGGAAGAATCCCTTAAACCTGGAGAGTTGAGACCCATGCAATGGGTACCATGCTATATGACTTCAAAGGGTCTGCATTTGCTCACCGAACCTCACCAATCCTATCACTGCTGCATTTATGCTGCTGTACACATGCTTGATTCTCTTTCAGAGACATGTAAATCCATAGTTTTTAAGATTCTTACTAGTCAGGTATATTCTTAGGCGTTTAATATGGGGTGTTGAGTCCACTTCGTTGAGAAAGGAGTAGCTCTTGTCTATTACATATTTGGCTTATGGAACGGTATCTGTGCTAATTTCAATCTCTGGTTTTATGCAGCACCCCAACTCACCTTTCCCCTTAAGCAAGCATAAGTTGGTTTTCTACATTTGAGAACCTGTCTGTTTTGTAATTCAGTTCCTCTGTAGCCAAGTTTACATTCCGTGTATTAGTGATACCTTATGATATTTCTTTTTCTGTGTGACATATTTCACTTAGAAGCATCGTACCTGAATCCACTCATTATGCTGCTACGGGCCTGATGACATAGATTTCATTGCTGAGTGATATTGCATTGTATGTAAGTACCACAAATTCTTTATTCATTTTTCGCTTTCTGTGATAATGAACTTGTACCATAAACGAGGTTCTTTTAAACAGAGCCATCCCAAATTTTGGGGTGGCTGTGTCTTTTTGATTTTAATTTCCCTAAGCTATAGGAGCATAAGTGGAAGTGCCCTAGGCTCTGTTGCTTTGTTTTTTACATGTTTCAGAAAACAACATACACTTCTCCAGAGTGGCTGTTGGCAATTTACATCCCGCCCATCAGCATAACAAGGCTCCCAGTTCTCCATGGCCTGTCCTGCCTTTCTGGATTTTACACTTTTTGCAGATGGCCCTTTTGCCCGTGGGGCAGTGAGACTTCATTGTAGTGCAGATTTCCTTTGCAAGCTTGCTTGGTTGGCCAAAAAGGGCGTATGCGTTTTTTCCTGAATATATTCAGGAAAAAACGCATACGCCCTTTTTGGCCAAGTGCATCATTGTGGACGTTCTGCCTCTTTTGCTATGCTTTTCATGCAATTCCAGTCTACCTCCTGAAATCGGTTTCCTGCAATTCTGCCCCGCTTTCAAGTCCTCTTGGCAGCCTTACTTCAATATATTTTTGGACGATATCTGTCATTTATAACTCTGCAGGTTTGTGAATGACAGTGCCCCTGAGCTCCTTTGTTCAATTCTCTTTCTTGTGAGCTGGCCGCAACACCGCAGGATTGCTTCAGGCCCTAGTGTGGTTCCGGCACGGCAAGCTGAGCCTTTGGTTAATTCCTCTTCCTGGTGGGAAATGAGAGTTAAATTTGCCCGTCCAGACACCTCCAGCTAGTCTCTCATTGGTTCTCCCTATTCCTGTTCATTTCCCGCAGAAATTGCAAACTGGGCCAAACAGGAGGTTAAAGGCACTGACTCTCCAAGTGGGGAGAGTGTTAGTAAAGCGTCTGGAATGTTGCACCCGAGTACCAGGGGACTTAAACTGAGACATATTTGAACACGTTTCCCGATCACACGGTGGGTCATACTCTGGGTTCCACATGCATGTTTTAGCTGAAGGAAGAATCCCTTAAACCTGGAGAGTTGAGACCCATGGAATGGGTACCATGCAATATGACTTCAAAGGGTCTGCATTTGCTCACCGAACCTCACCAATCCTATCACTGCTGCCTTTATGCTGCTGTACACATGCTTGATTCCTTTTCGGAGACATATAAAACCATAGGTTTTAAGATTCTTACTATTCAGGTATATTTTTAGGCGTTTAATATGGGGTGTTGAGTCCACTTCGTTGAGCAAGGAGTAGCTCTTGTCTATTACATATTTGGCTTATGGAACGGTATCTGTGCTAATTTCAATCTCTGGTTTTTTTTTTTTTTTGTACGGAGGCCTATCATTGTTGTGGCATCTCCCGTTGCGGAGCACAGGCTCCAGATGCGCAGGCTCAGCAGCCAAGGCTCACGGGCCCAGCCACTCCGCGGCATGTGGGATCCTCCCGGATTGGGGCACGCACCCGTGTCCCCTGCAACGGCAGGCGGACTTTCAAGCTCTGAGCCACCAGGGAAGCCCTCAATCTCTGTTTTATGCAGCACCCCAACTGACCTTTCCCCTTAAGCAAGCATAAGTTGGTTTTGTACATTTGAGACCCTGTTCTGTTTTGTAATTCAGTTCCTGTGTAGCCAAGTTTACATTCCGTGTAGTAGTGATATCTTATTATGTTTCTTTTTCTGTGTGACTTATTTCACTTAGAATCATTGTACCTGAATCCACTCATTATGCTGCTATGGGCTTGATGAGATTGATTTCATTGCAAAGAGATATTACATTGTACATAAGTACCACAAATTCTTTATCCATTTTTCACTTTCTGAGATATTGAACTGGACTGTAAACGAGGTTCTTGTAAACATAGCCGGCCCAAATTTTGGGTGGCTGTGTCTTTTTGATTTTTATTTCCCTAAGCTCTAGGACCATACGTGGAAGTGCCCTAGGCTCTGTTGCTTTGTTTTTTAGATGTTTCAGGAAACACCATACACTTCTCCAGGGTGGCTGTTGGCAATTTACATCCCGCCCATCAGCATAACAAGGCTCCCAGTTCTCCATGGCCTTTCCTGCCTTTCTGGATTTTACACTTTTTTCAGATGGTCCTTTTGACCGGGGGGCAGTGAGACTTCATTGTAGTGCAGATTTCCTTTGCAAGCTTTCTTGTTTGGCCAAAAAGGGCGTATGCGTTTTCTGCTGAATATATTCAGGCAAAAACGCATACGCCCTTTTTAGCCAAGTGCATCATTGTGGACGTTCTGCCTCTTTTCCTATGCTTTTCATGCAATTCCAGTCTACCTCCTGAAATCGGTTTCCTGCAATTCTGCCCCGCTTTCAAGTCCTCTCGTCAGCTTTACTTCCATATATTTTTGGACGATAGCTGTCATTTATAACTCTGCAGGTTTGTGAATGACAGTGCCCCTGAGCTCCTTTCTTCAACTCGCTTTCTTGTGAGCTGGCCGCAACACCGCAAGATTGCTTCAGGCCCTAGTGTGGTTCTGGCAAGGCATGCTGAGCCTTTGGTTAATTCCTATTCCTGATAGGAAATGAGAGTTAAATTTGCCCGTCCAGACACCTCCAGCTAGTCTCTCATTGGTTCTCCCTATTCCTGTTCATTTTCCGCAGAAATTGCAAACTGGTCAAAACAGGAGGTTAAAGTCACTGACTCTCCAAGTGGGGAGAGTGTTAGTAAAGCATCTGGAATGTTGCACCCGAGTACCAGGGACGAAACCTGAGACACATTTGAACACGTTTCCCGATCACATGGTGGATCATATTCTGCATGCCTCATGCATGCTTTAGCTGAAGGAAGAATCCCTTAAACATGGAGAGTTGAGACCCATGGAATGGGTACCATACAATATGACTTCAAAGGGTCTGCATTTGCTCACCGAACCTCACCAATCCTATCACTGCTGCGTTTATGCCACTGTACACAAGATTCGTTCTCTTTCAGACACATATAAATCCATAGGTTTTAAGATTTTTACTAGTCAGGTGTATTCTTAGGCGTTTAATATGGGGTGTTGAGTCCACTTCTTTGAGCAAGGAGTAGCTCTTGTCTATTACATATTTGGCTTATGGAACGGTATCGGTGCTAATTTCAATCTCTGGTTTTATGCAGCACCCCAACTCACCTTTCCCCTTAAGCAAGCATAAGTTGGTTTTCTACATTTGAGACCCTGTTCTGTTTTGTAATTCAGTTCCTGTGTAGCCAAGTTTGCATTCCGTGTAGTAGTGATATCTTATGATGTTTCTTTTTCTGTGTGACTTATTTCACTTAGAATCATCGTACCTGAATCCACTCATTATGCTGCTACGGGCCTGATGACATAGATTTCATTGCTGAGTGATATTGCATTGTACGTAAGTACCACAACTTCTTTATCCATTTTTCACTTTCTGAGATATTGAACTGTACTGTAAACGAGGTGCTTGTAAACAGAGCCGGCCCAAACTTTGGGGTGGCTGTGTCTTTTTGATTTAAATTTTCCTAAGCTATTGGACCATAAGTGGAAGTGCTCTAGGCTCTGTTGCTTTGTTTTTTGGATGTTTCAGGAAACACCATACACTTCTCCAGAGTGGCTGTTGGCAATTTACATCCCGCCCATCAGCATAACAAGGCTCCCAGTTCTCCATGGCCTGTCCTGCCTTTCTGGATTTTACACTTTTTTCAGATGGCCCTTTTGCCCGTGGGGCAGTGAGACTTCATTGTAGTGCAGATTTCCTTTGCAAGCTTGCTTGGTTGGCCAAAAAGGGCGTATGCGTTTTTTCCTGAATATATTCAGGAAAAAACGCATACGCCCTTTTTGGCCAAGTGCATCATTGTGGACGTTCTGCCTCTTTTCCTATGCTTTTCATGCAATTCCAGTCTACCTCCTGAAATCGGTTTCCTGCAATTCTGCCCCGCTTTCAAGTCCTCTTGGCAGCCTTACTTCAATATATTTTTGGACGATAGCTGTCATTTATATCTCTGTAGTTTTGTGAATTACAGTGCCCCTGAGCTTCTTTCTTCAACGCGCTTTCTTGTGATTTGGCCGCCACACCGCAAGATTGCTTCAGGCCCTAG
The DNA here is from genome assembly GCF_949774975.1 of Lagenorhynchus albirostris. Lineage (NCBI taxonomy): Eukaryota > Metazoa > Chordata > Mammalia > Artiodactyla > Delphinidae > Lagenorhynchus > Lagenorhynchus albirostris. The sequence continues at coordinate 104,949,440 of NC_083095.1, read as the reverse complement.
TGTGTTTCCGGCACAGCACGCTGAGCCTTTGGTTAATTCCTCCTCCTGGTGGGAAATGAGAGTTAAATTTGCCCGTCCAGACACCTCCAGCTAGTCTCTCATTGGTTCTCCCTATTCCTGTACATTTCACGCAGAAATTGCAAACTGGTCCAAACAGGAGTTTAAAGGCCCTTACTCTCCAAGTAGGGAGAGTGTTAGTAAATCATCTGGAATGTTGCACCTGAGTACCAGAGACGAAAACTGAGACACATTTGAACACGTTTCCCGATCACATTGTGGATCATACTCTGCGTACCTCATGCATGTTTTAGCTGAAGGAAGAATCCCTTAAACCTGGAGAGTTGAGACCCATGGAATGGGTACCATGCAATATGACTTCAAAGGGTCTGCATTTGCTCACCAAACCTCACCAATCCTATCACTGCTGTGTTTATGCCACTGTACACAAGCTTGGTTCTCTTTTGGAGACATATAAATCCATAAGTTTTAAGATTATTACTAGTGAGGTATATTATTAGGCGTTTAATATGGGGTGTGAGTCCACTTCGTTGAGCAAGAAGTAACTCTTGTCTATTACATATTTGGCTTATGGAACGGTATCTGTGCTAATTTCAATATCTGGTTTTTTTTTTTTTGTACGGAGGCCTATCATTGTTGTGGCATCTCCCGTTGCGGAGCACAGGCTCCAGATGTGCAGGCTCAGCAGCCAAGGCTCACGGGCCCAGCCACTCCGCGGCATGTGGGATCCTCCCGGATCGGGGCACGCACCCGTGTCCCCTGCAACGGCAGGCGGACTTTCAACCTCTGAGCCACCAGGGAAGCCCTCAATCTCTGTTTTATGCAGCACCCCAACTGACCTTTCCCCTTAAGCAAGCATAAGTTGGTTTTGTACATTTGAGACCCTGTTCTGTTTTGTAATTCAGTTCCTGTGTAGCCAAGTTTACATTCCGTGTAGTAGTGATATCTTATTATGTTTCTTTTTCTGTGTGACTTATTTCACTTAGAATCATTGTACCTGAATCCACTCATTATGCTGCTATGGGCTTGATGACATTGATTTCATTGCAAAGTGATATTGCATTGTACATAAGTACCACAAATTCTTTATCCATTTTTCACTTTCTGAGATATTGAACTGGACTGTAAACGAGGTTCTTGTAAACATAGCCGGCCCAAATTTTGGGTGGCTGTGTCTTTTTGATTTTTATTTCCCTAAGCTATAGGACCATACGTGGAAGTGCCCTAGGCTCTGTTGCTTTGTTTTTTAGATGTTTCAGGAAACACCATACACTTCTCCAGGGTGGCTGTTGGCAATTTACATCCCGCCCATCAGCATAACAAGGCTCCCAGTTCTCCATGGCCTTTCCTGCCTTTCTGGATTTTACACTTTTTTCAGATGGTCCTTTTGACTGGGGGGCAGTGAGACTTCATTGTAGTGCAGATTTCCTTTGCAAGCTTTCTTGTTTGGCCAAAAAGGGCGTATGCGTTTTTTGCTGAATATATTCAGGCAAAAACGCATACGCCCTTTTTAGCCAAGTGCATCATTGTGGACGTTCTGCCTCTTTTCCTATGCTTTTCATGCAATTCCAGTCTACCTCCTGAAATCGGTTTCCTGCAATTCTGCCCCGCTTTCAAGTCCTCTCGTCAGCTTTACTTCCATATATTTTTGGACGATAGCTGTCATTTATAACTCTGCAGGTTTGTGAATGACAGTGCCCCTGAGCTCCTTTCTTCAACTCGCTTTCTTGTGAGCTGGCCGCAACACCGCAAGATTGCTTCAGGCACTAGTGTGGTTCTGGCAAGGCATGCTGAGCCTTTGGTTAATTCCTATTCCTGATAGGAAATGAGAGTTAAATTTGCCCGTCCAGACACCTCCAGCTAGTCTCTCATTGGTTCTCCCTATTCCTGTTCATTTTCCGCAGAAATTGCAAACTGGTCAAAACAGGAGGTTAAAGTCACTGACTCTCCAAGTGGGGAGAGTGTTAGTAAAGCATCTGGAATGTTGCACCCGAGTACCAGGGACGAAACCTGAGACACATTTGAACACGTTTCCCGATCACATGGTGGATCATATTCTGCATGCCTCATGCATGTTTTAGCTGAAGGAAGAATCCCTTAAACATGGAGAGTTGAGACCCATGGAATGGGTACCATACAATATGACTTCAAAGGGTCTGCATTTGCTCACCGAACCTCACCAATCCTATCACTGCTGCGTTTATGCCACTGTACACAAGATTCGTTCTCTTTCAGACACATATAAATCCATAGGTTTTAAGATTTTTACTAGTCAGGTATATTCTTAGGCGTTTAATATGGGGTGTTGAGTCCACTTCGTTGAGGAAGGAGTAGCTCTTGTCTATTACATATTTGGCTTATGGAACGGTATCTGTGCTAATTTCAATCTCTGGTTTTATGCAGCACCCCAACTCACCTTTCCCCTTAAGCAAGCATAAGTTGGTTTTCTACATTTGAGACCCTGTTCTGTTTTGTAATTCAGTTCCTGTGTAGCCAAGTTTGCATTCCGTGTAGTAGTGATATCTTATGATGTTTCTTTTTCTGTGTGACTTATTTCACTTAGAATCATCGTACCTGAATCCACTCATTATGCTGCTACGGGCCTGATGACATAGATTTCATTGCTGAGTGATATTGCATTGTACGTAAGTACCACAACTTCTTTATCCATTTTTCACTTTCTGAGATACTGAACTGTACTGTAAACGAGGTGCTTGTAAACAGAGCCGGCCCAAATTTTGGGGTGGCTGTGTCTTTTTGATTTAAATTTTCCTAAACTATTGGACCATAAGTGGAAGTGCTCTAGGCTCTGTTGCTTTGTTTTTTGGATGTTTCAGGAAACACCATACACTTCTCCAGAGTGGCTGTTGGCAATTTACATCCCGCCCATCAGCATAACAAGGCTCCCAGTTCTCCATGGCCTGTCCTGCCTTTCTGGATTTTACACTTTTTTCAGATGGCCCTTTTGCCCGTGGGGCAGTGAGACTTCATTGTAGTGCAGATTTCCTTTGCTACCTTGCTTGCTTGTCCAAAAAGGGCGTATGCGTTTTTCCTGAATATATTCAGAAAAAAACGCATACGCACTTTTTGGCCAAGTGCATCATTGTGGACGTTCTGCCTCTTTTCCTATGCTTTTCATGCAATTCCAGTCTACCTCCTGAAATCGGTTTCCTGCAATTCTGCCCCGCTTTCAAGTCCTCTTGGCAGCCTTACTTCAATATATTTTAGGACGATAGCTGTCATTTATAACTCTGCAGGTCTGTGAATGACAGTGTCCCTAAGCTGCTTTCTTCAGCTGTCCTTCTTGTTAGCCGGCCGCAACACCGCAGTATTGCTTCAGGCCCTAGTGTGCTTCCGGCATGGCACGCTGAGCCTTTGGTTAATTCCTCTTCCTGGTGGGAAATGAGAGTTAAATTTGCCCGTCCAGACACCTCCAGCTAGTCTCTCATTGGTTCTCCCTATACCTGTTAATTTCCCGCAGAAATTGCAAACTGGGCCAAACAGGAGGTTAAAGGCACTGACTCTCCAAGTGGGGAGAGTGTTAGTAAAGCGTCTGGAATGTTGCACCCGAGTACCAGGGGATGAAAACTGAGACACATTTGAACACGTTTCCCGATCACACGGTGGATCATACTCTGGGTTCCACATGCATGTTTTAGCTGAAGGAAGAATCCCTTAAACCTGGAGAGTTGAGACCCATGGAATGGGTACCATGCAATATAACTTCAAAGGGTCTGCATTTGCTCACCGAAACTCACCAATCCTATCACTGCTGCGTTTATGCTGCTGTACACACGCTTGATTCCTTTTCGGAGACATATAAATCCGTAGGTTTTAAGATTCTTACTAGTCAGGTATATACTTAGGCGTTTAATGTGGGGTGTTGAGTCCACTTCGTTGAGGAAGGAGTAGCTCTTGTCTATTACATATTTGGCTTATGAAACGGTATCTGTGCTAATTTCAATCTCTGGTTTTATGCAGCACCCCAACTCACCTTTCCCCTTAAGCAAGCATAAGTTGGTTTTCTACATTTGAGACCCTGTTCTGTTTTGTAATTCAGTTCCTGGGTAGCCAAGTTTACATTCCGTGTATTAGTGATACCTTATGATATTTCTTTTTCTGTGTGACTTATTTCTCTTAGAATCATCGTACCTGAATCCACTCATTATGCTGCTACGGGTCTGATGACATAGATTTCATTGCTGAGTGATATTGCATTGTACGTAAGTACCACAAATTCTTTATTCATTTTTCGCTTTCTGTGATATTGAACTTGTACCATAAACGAGGTTCTTGTAAACAGAGCCGTCCCAAACTTTGGGGTGGCTGTGTCTTTTTGATTTTAATTTCCCTAAGCTATAGGACCATAAGTGGAAGTGCCCTAGGCTCTGTTGCTTTGTTTTTTAGATGTTTCAGGAAACACCATACACTTCTCCAGAGTGGCTGTTGGCAATTTACATCCCGCCCATCAGCATAACAAGGCTCCCAGTTCTCCATGGCCTGTCCTGCCTTTCTGGATTTTACACTTTTTTCAGATGGCCCTTTTGCCCGGGGGGCAGTGAGACTTCATTGTAGTGCAGATTTCCTTTGCAAGCTTGCTTGGTTGGCCAAAAAGGGCGTATGCGTTTTTTCCTGAATATATTCAGGAAAAAACGCATACGCCCTTTTTGGCCAAGTGCATCATTGTGGACGTTCTGCCTCTTTTCCTATGCTTTTCATGCAATTCCAGTCTACGTCCTGAAATCGGTGTCCTGCAATTCTGCCCCGCTTTCAAGTGCTCTTGACAGCCTTACTTCAATATATTTTTGGACGATAGCTGTCATTTATAACTCTGCAGGTTTCTGAATTACAGTTCCCCTGAGCTCCTTTCTTCAACTCGCTTTCTTGTGAGCTGGCCGCAACACCGCAGGATTGCTTCAGGCCCTAGTGTGGTTCCGGCACGGCAAGATGAGCCTTTGGTTAATTCCTCTTCCTGGTGGGAAATGAGAGTTAAATTTGCCCGTCCAGACACCTCCAGCTAGTCTCTCCTTGGTTCTCCCTATTCCTGTTCATTTCCCGCAGAAATTGCAAACTGGGCCAAACAGGAGGTTAAAGGCACTGACTCTCCAAGTGGGGAGAGTGTTAGTAAAGCGTCTGGAATGTTGCACCCGAGTACCAGGGGACGAAAACTGAGACACATTTGAACACGTTTCCCGATCACACGGTGGATCATACTCTGGGTTCCATATGCATGTTTTAGCTGAAGGAAGAATCCCTTAAACCTGGAGAGTTGAGACCCATGGAATGGGTACCATGCAATATGACTTCAAAGGCTCTGCATTTGCTCACCGAACCTCACTAATCCTATCACTGCTGCGTTTATGCCATGTACACACGCTTGATTCTCTTTAGGAGACATGTAAATCCATAGGTTTTAAGATTCTTACTAGTCAGGTATATACTTAGGCGTTTAATGTGGGGTGTTGAGTCCACTTTGTTGAGGAAGGAGTAGCTCTTGTCTATTACATATTTGGCTTATGGAACGATATCTGTGCTAATTTCAATCTCTTGTTTTATGCAGCACCCCAACTCACCTTTCCCCTTAAGCAAGCATAAGTTGGTTTTCTACATTTGAGACCCTGTTCTGTTTTGTAATTCAGTTCCTGGGTAGCCAAGTTTACATTCCGTGTATTAGTGATACCTTATGATGTTTCTTTTTCTGTGTGACTTATTTCTCTTAGAATCATCGTACCTGAATCCACTCATTATGCTTCTACGGGTCTGATGACATAGATTTCATTGCTGAGTAATATTGCATTGTACGTAAGTACCACAAATTCTTTATTTATTTTTTGCTTTCTGTGATATTGAACTTGTACCATAAACGAGGTTCTTGTAAACAGAGCTGTCCCAAACTTTGGGGTGGCTGTGTCTTTTTGATTTTAATTTCCCTAAGCTATAGGAGCATAAGTGGAAGTGCCCTAGGCTCTGTTGCTTTGTTTTTTAGATGTTTCAGGAAACACCATACACTTCTCCAGAGTGGCTGTTGGCAATTTACATCCCGCCCATCAGCATAACAAGGCTCCCAGTTCTCCATGGCCTTTCCTGCCTTTCTGGATTTTACACTTTTTTCAGATGGCCCTTTTGCCCGGGGGGCAGTGAGACTTCATTGTAGTGCAGATTTCCTTTGCAAGCTTGCTTGGTTGGCCAAAAAGGGCGTATGCGTTTTTTCCTGAATATATTCAGGAAAAAACGCATACGCCCTTTTTGGCCAAGTGCATCATTGTGGACGTTCTGCCTCTTTTCCTATGCTTTTCATGCAATTCCAGTCTACCGCCTGAAATCGGATTCCTGCAATTCTGCCCCGCTTTCAAGTGCTCTTGGCAGCCTTACTTCAATATACTTTTGGACGATAGCTGTCATTTATAACTCTGCAGGTTTGTGAATGACAGTGCCCCTGAGCTCCTTTCTTCAACTCTCTTTATTGTGAGCTGGCCGCAACACCGCAGGATTGCTTCAGGCCCTAGTGTGGTTCTGGCACGGTAAGCTGAGCCTTTGGTTAATTCCTCTTCCTGGTGGGAAATGAGAGTTAAATTTGCCCGTCCAGACACCTCCAGCTAGTCTCTCATTGGTTCTCCCTATTCCTGTTCATTTCCCGCATAAATTGCAAACTGGGCCAAACAGGACGTTAAAGGCACTGACTCTCCAAGTGGGGAGAGTGTTAGTAAAGCGTCTGGAATGTAGCACCCGAGTACCAGGGACGAAAACTGAGACACATTTGAACACGTTTCCCGATCACACGGTGGATCATACTCTGGGTTCCACATGCATGTTTTAGCTGAAGGAGGAATCCCTTAAACCTGGAGAGTTGTGACCCATGGAATGGGTACCATGCAATATGACTTCAAAGGGTCTGCATTTGCTCACCGAAACTCACCAATCCTATCACTGCTGCGTTTACGCTGCTGTACACACGCTTGATTCTTTTTCAGAGACATGTAAATCCATAGGTTTTAAGATTCTTACTAGTCAGGTATATTCTTTGGCGTTTAATATGGGGTGTTGAGTCCACTTCATTGAGCAAGGAGTAGCTCTTGTCTATTACATATTTGGCTTATGGAATGGTATCTGTGCTAATTTCAATCTCTGGTTTTATGCAGCACCCCAACTCACCTTTCCCTTAAGCAAGCATAAGTTGGTTTTCTACATTTGAGACCCTGTTCTGTTTTGTAATTCAGTTCCTGTGTAGCCAAGTTTACATTCCGTGTAGTAGTGATATCTTATTATGTTTCTTTTTCTGTGTGACTTATTTCACTTAGAATCATTGTACCTGAATCCACTCATTATGCTGCTACGGGCTTGATGACATTGATTTCATTGCAAAGTGATATTGCATTGTACATAAGTACCACAAATTCTTTATCCATTTTTCACTTTCTGAGATATTGAACTGGACTGTAAACGAGGTTCTTGTAAACATAGCCGGCCCAAACTTTGGGTGGCTGTGTCTTTTTGATTTTTATTTCCCTAAGCTATAGGACCATACGTGGAAGTGCCCTAGGCTCTGTTGCTTTGTTTTTTAGATGTTTCAGGAAACACCATACACTTCTCCAGGGTGGCTGTTGGCAATTTACATCCCGCCCATCAGCATAACAAGGCTCCCAGTTCTCCATGGCCTTTCCTGCCTTTCTGGATTTTACACTTTTTTCAGATGGTCCTTTTGACCGGGGGGCAGTGAGACTTCATTGTAGTGCAGATTTCCTTTGCAAGCTTTCTTGTTTGGCCAAAAAGGGCGTATGCGTTTTTTGCTGAATATATTCAGGCAAAAACGCATACGCCCTTTTTAGCCAAGTGCATCATTGTGGACGTTCTGCCTCTTTTCCTATGCTTTTCATGCAATTCCAGTCTACCTCCTGAAATCGGTTTCCTGCAATTCTGCCCCGCTTTCAAGTCCTCTCGTCAGCTTTACTTCCATATATTTTTGGACGATAGCTGTCATTTATAACTCTGCAGGTTTGTGAATGACAGTGCCCCTGAGCTCCTTTCTTCAACTCGCTTTCTTGTGAGCTGGCCGCAACACCGCAAGATTGCTTCAGGCACTAGTGTGGTTCTGGCAAGGCATGCTGAGCCTTTGGTTAATTCCTATTCCTGATAGGAAATGAGAGTTAAATTTGCCCGTCCAGACACCTCCAGCTAGTCTCTCATTGGTTCTCCCTATTCCTGTTCATTTTCCGCAGAAATTGCAAACTGGTCAAAACAGGAGGTTAAAGTCACTGACTCTCCAAGTGGGGAGAGTGTTAGTAAAGCATCTGGAATGTTGCACCCGAGTACCAGGGACGAAACCTGAGACACATTTGAACATGTTTCCGGATCACATGGTGGATCATATTCTGCATGCCTCATGCATGTTTTAGCTGAAGGAAGAATCCCTTAAACATGGAGAGTTGAGACCCATGGAATGGGTACCATACAATATGACTTCAAAGGGTCTGCATTTGCTCACCGAACCTCACCAATCCTATCACTGCTGCGTTTATGCCACTGTACACAAGATTCGTTCTCTTTCAGACACATATAAATCCATAGGTTTTAAGATTTTTACTAGTCAGGTATATTCTTAGGCGTTTAATATGGGGTGTTGAGTCCACTTCGTTGAGGAAGGAGTAGCTCTTGTCTATTACATATTTGGCTTATGGAACGGTATCTGTGCTAATTTCAATCTCTGGTTTTATGCAGCACCCCAACTCACCTTTCCCCTTAAGCAAGCATAAGTTGGTTTTCTACATTTGAGACCCTGTTCTGTTTTGTAATTCAGTTCCTGTGTAGCCAAGTTTGCATTCCGTGTAGTAGTGATATCTTATGATGTTTCTTTTTCTGTGTGACTTATTTCACTTAGAATCATCGTACCTGAATCCACTCATTATGCTGCTACGGGCCTGATGACATAGATTTCATTGCTGAGTGATATTGCATTGTACGTAAGTACCACAACTTCTTTATCCATTTTTCACTTTCTGAGATACTGAACTGTACTGTAAACGAGGTGCTTGTAAACAGAGCCGGCCCAAACTTTGGGGTGGCTGTGTCTTTTTGATTTAAATTTTCCTAAACTATTGGACCATAAGTGGAAGTGCTCTAGGCTCTGTTGCTTTGTTTTTTGGATGTTTCAGGAAACACCATACACTTCTCCAGAGTGGCTGTTGGCAATTTACATCCCGCCCATCAGCATAACAAGGCTCCCAGTTCTCCATGGCCTGTCCTGCCTTTCTGGATTTTACACTTTTTTCAGATGGCCCTTTTGCCCGTGGGGCAGTGAGACTTCATTGTAGTGCAGATTTCCTTTGCTACCTTGCTTGCTTGTCCAAAAAGGGCGTATGCGTTTTTCCTGAATATATTCAGAAAAAAACGCATACGCACTTTTTGGCCAAGTGCATCATTGTGGACGTTCTGCCTCTTTTCCTATGCTTTTCATGCAATTCCAGTCTACCTCCTGAAATCGGTTTCCTGCAATTCTGCCCCGCTTTCAAGTCCTCTTGGCAGCCTTACTTCAATATATTTTAGGACGATAGCTGTCATTTATAACTCTGCAGGTCTGTGAATGACAGTGTCCCTAAGCTGCTTTCTTCAGCTGTCCTTCTTGTTAGCCGGCCGCAACACCGCAGTATTGCTTCAGGCCCTAGTGTGCTTCCGGCATGGCACGCTGAGCCTTTGGTTAATTCCTCTTCCTGGTGGGAAATGAGAGTTAAATTTGCCCGTCCAGACACCTCCAGCTAGTCTCTCATTGGTTCTCCCTATTCCTGTTCATTTCCCGCATAAATTGCAAACTGGGCCAAACAGGACGTTAAAGGCACTGACTCTCCAAGTGGGGAGAGTGTTAGTAAAGCGTCTGGAATGTAGCACCCGAGTACCAGGGACGAAAACTGAGACACATTTGAACACGTTTCCCGATCACACGGTGGATCATACTCTGGGTTCCACATGCATGTTTTAGCTGAAGGAGGAATCCCTTAAACCTGGAGAGTTGTGACCCATGGAATGGGTACCATGCAATATGACTTCAAAGGGTCTGCATTTGCTCACCGAAACTCACCAATCCTATCACTGCTGCGTTTACGCTGCTGTACACACGCTTGATTCTTTTTCAGAGACATGTAAATCCATAGGTTTTAAGATTCTTACTAGTCAGGTATATTCTTTGGCGTTTAATATGGGGTGTTGAGTCCACTTCATTGAGCAAGGAGTAGCTCTTGTCTATTACATATTTGGCTTATGGAATGGTATCTGTGCTAATTTCAATCTCTGGTTTTATGCAGCACCCCAACTCACCTTTCCCTTAAGCAAGCATAAGTTGGTTTTCTACATTTGAGACCCTGTTCTGTTTTGTAATTCAGTTCCTGTGTAGCCAAGTTTACATTCCGTGTAGTAGTGATATCTTATTATGTTTCTTTTTCTGTGTGACTTATTTCACTTAGAATCATTGTACCTGAATCCACTCATTATGCTGCTACGGGCTTGATGACATTGATTTCATTGCAAAGTGATATTGCATTGTACATAAGTACAACAAACTCTTTATCCATTTTTCACTTTCTGAGATATTGAACTGGACTGTAAACGAGGTTCTTGTAAACATAGCCGGCCCAAACTTTGGGTGGCTGTGTCTTTTTGATTTTTATTTCCCTAAGCTATAGGACCATACGTGGAAGTGCCCTAGGCTCTGTTGCTTTGTTTTTTAGATGTTTCAGGAAACACCATACACTTCTCCAGGGTGGCTGTTGGCAATTTACATCCCGCCCATCAGCATAACAAGGCTCCCAGTTCTCCATGGCCTTTCCTGCCTTTCTGGATTTTACACTTTTTTCAGATGGTCCTTTTGACCGGGGGGCAGTGAGACTTCATTGTAGTGCAGATTTCCTTTGTAAGCTTTCTTGTTTGGCCAAAAAGGGCGTATGCGTTTTTTGCTGAATATATTCAGGCAAAAACGCATACGCCCTTTTTAGCCAAGTGCATCATTGTGGACGTTCTGCCTCTTTTCCTATGCTTTTCATGCAATTCCAGTCTACCTCCTGAAATCGGTTTCCTGCAATTCTGCCCCGCTTTCAAGTCCTCTCGTCAGCTTTACTTCCATATATTTTTGGACGATAGCTGTCATTTATAACTCTGCAGGTTTGTGAATGACAGTGCCCCTGAGCTCCTTTCTTCAACTCGCTTTCTTGTGAGCTGGCCGCAACACCGCAAGATTGCTTCAGGCCCTAGTGTGGTTCTGGCAAGGCATGCTGAGCCTTTGGTTAATTCCTATTCCTGATAGGAAATGAGAGTTAAATTTGCCCGTCCAGACACCTCCAGCTAGTCTCTCATTGGTTCTCCCTATTCCTGTTCATTTTCCGCAGAAATTGCAAACTGGTCAAAACAGGAGGTTAAACTCACTGACTCTCCAAGTGGGGAGAGTGTTAGTAAAGCATCTGGAATGTTGCACCCGAGTACCTGGGACGAAAACTGAGACACATTTGAACACGTTTCCCAATCACACGGTGGATCATACTCTGGGTTCCACATGCATGTTTTAGCTGAAGGAAGAATCCCTTAAACCTGGAGAGTTGAGACCCATGCAATGGGTACCATGCTATATGACTTCAAAGGGTCTGCATTTGCTCACCGAACCTCACCAATCCTATCACTGCTGCATTTATGCTGCTGTACACATGCTTGATTCTCTTTCAGAGACATGTAAATCCATAGTTTTTAAGATTCTTACTAGTCAGGTATATTCTTAGGCGTTTAATATGGGGTGTTGAGTCCACTTCGTTGAGAAAGGAGTAGCTCTTGTCTATTACATATTTGGCTTATGGAACGGTATCTGTGCTAATTTCAATCTCTGGTTTTATGCAGCACCCCAACTCACCTTTCCCCTTAAGCAAGCATAAGTTGGTTTTCTACATTTGAGAACCTGTCTGTTTTGTAATTCAGTTCCTCTGTAGCCAAGTTTACATTCCGTGTATTAGTGATACCTTATGATATTTCTTTTTCTGTGTGACATATTTCACTTAGAAGCATCGTACCTGAATCCACTCATTATGCTGCTACGGGCCTGATGACATAGATTTCATTGCTGAGTGATATTGCATTGTATGTAAGTACCACAAATTCTTTATTCATTTTTCGCTTTCTGTGATAATGAACTTGTACCATAAACGAGGTTCTTTTAAACAGAGCCATCCCAAATTTTGGGGTGGCTGTGTCTTTTTGATTTTAATTTCCCTAAGCTATAGGAGCATAAGTGGAAGTGCCCTAGGCTCTGTTGCTTTGTTTTTTACATGTTTCAGAAAACACCATACACTTCTCCAGAGTGGCTGTTGGCAATTTACATCCCGCCCATCAGCATAACAAGGCTCCCAGTTCTCCATGGCCTGTCCTGCCTTTCTGGATTTTACACTTTTTGCAGATGGCCCTTTTGCCCGTGGGGCAGTGAGACTTCATTGTAGTGCAGATTTCCTTTGCAAGCTTGCTTGGTTGGCCAAAAAGGGCGTATGCGTTTTTTCCTGAATATATTCAGGAAAAAACGCATACGCCCTTTTTGGCCAAGTGCATCATTGTGGACGTTCTGCCTCTTTTGCTATGCTTTTCATGCAATTCCAGTCTACCTCCTGAAATCGGTTTCCTGCAATTCTGCCCCGCTTTCAAGTCCTCTTGGCAGCCTTACTTCAATATATTTTTGGACGATATCTGTCATTTATAACTCTGCAGGTTTGTGAATGACAGTGCCCCTGAGCTCCTTTGTTCAATTCTCTTTCTTGTGAGCTGGCCGCAACACCGCAGGATTGCTTCAGGCCCTAGTGTGGTTCCGGCACGGCAAGCTGAGCCTTTGGTTAATTCCTCTTCCTGGTGGGAAATGAGAGTTAAATTTGCCCGTCCAGACACCTCCAGCTAGTCTCTCATTGGTTCTCCCTATTCCTGTTCATTTCCCGCAGAAATTGCAAACTGGGCCAAACAGGAGGTTAAAGGCACTGACTCTCCAAGTGGGGAGAGTGTTAGTAAAGCGTCTGGAATGTTGCACCCGAGTACCAGGGGACTTAAACTGAGACATATTTGAACACGTTTCCCGATCACACGGTGGGTCATACTCTGGGTTCCACATGCATGTTTTAGCTGAAGGAAGAATCCCTTAAACCTGGAGAGTTGAGACCCATGGAATGGGTACCATGCAATATGACTTCAAAGGGTCTGCATTTGCTCACCGAACCTCACCAATCCTATCACTGCTGCCTTTATGCTGCTGTACACATGCTTGATTCCTTTTCGGAGACATATAAAACCATAGGTTTTAAGATTCTTACTATTCAGGTATATTTTTAGGCGTTTAATATGGGGTGTTGAGTCCACTTCGTTGAGCAAGGAGTAGCTCTTGTCTATTACATATTTGGCTTATGGAACGGTATCTGTGCTAATTTCAATCTCTGGTTTTTTTTTTTTTTTGTACGGAGGCCTATCATTGTTGTGGCATCTCCCGTTGCGGAGCACAGGCTCCAGATGCGCAGGCTCAGCAGCCAAGGCTCACGGGCCCAGCCACTCCGCGGCATGTGGGATCCTCCCGGATTGGGGCACGCACCCGTGTCCCCTGCAACGGCAGGCGGACTTTCAAGCTCTGAGCCACCAGGGAAGCCCTCAATCTCTGTTTTATGCAGCACCCCAACTGACCTTTCCCCTTAAGCAAGCATAAGTTGGTTTTGTACATTTGAGACCCTGTTCTGTTTTGTAATTCAGTTCCTGTGTAGCCAAGTTTACATTCCGTGTAGTAGTGATATCTTATTATGTTTCTTTTTCTGTGTGACTTATTTCACTTAGAATCATTGTACCTGAATCCACTCATTATGCTGCTATGGGCTTGATGAGATTGATTTCATTGCAAAGAGATATTACATTGTACATAAGTACCACAAATTCTTTATCCATTTTTCACTTTCTGAGATATTGAACTGGACTGTAAACGAGGTTCTTGTAAACATAGCCGGCCCAAATTTTGGGTGGCTGTGTCTTTTTGATTTTTATTTCCCTAAGCTCTAGGACCATACGTGGAAGTGCCCTAGGCTCTGTTGCTTTGTTTTTTAGATGTTTCAGGAAACACCATACACTTCTCCAGGGTGGCTGTTGGCAATTTACATCCCGCCCATCAGCATAACAAGGCTCCCAGTTCTCCATGGCCTTTCCTGCCTTTCTGGATTTTACACTTTTTTCAGATGGTCCTTTTGACCGGGGGGCAGTGAGACTTCATTGTAGTGCAGATTTCCTTTGCAAGCTTTCTTGTTTGGCCAAAAAGGGCGTATGCGTTTTCTGCTGAATATATTCAGGCAAAAACGCATACGCCCTTTTTAGCCAAGTGCATCATTGTGGACGTTCTGCCTCTTTTCCTATGCTTTTCATGCAATTCCAGTCTACCTCCTGAAATCGGTTTCCTGCAATTCTGCCCCGCTTTCAAGTCCTCTCGTCAGCTTTACTTCCATATATTTTTGGACGATAGCTGTCATTTATAACTCTGCAGGTTTGTGAATGACAGTGCCCCTGAGCTCCTTTCTTCAACTCGCTTTCTTGTGAGCTGGCCGCAACACCGCAAGATTGCTTCAGGCCCTAGTGTGGTTCTGGCAAGGCATGCTGAGCCTTTGGTTAATTCCTATTCCTGATAGGAAATGAGAGTTAAATTTGCCCGTCCAGACACCTCCAGCTAGTCTCTCATTGGTTCTCCCTATTCCTGTTCATTTTCCGCAGAAATTGCAAACTGGTCAAAACAGGAGGTTAAAGTCACTGACTCTCCAAGTGGGGAGAGTGTTAGTAAAGCATCTGGAATGTTGCACCCGAGTACCAGGGACGAAACCTGAGACACATTTGAACACGTTTCCCGATCACATGGTGGATCATATTCTGCATGCCTCATGCATGCTTTAGCTGAAGGAAGAATCCCTTAAACATGGAGAGTTGAGACCCATGGAATGGGTACCATACAATATGACTTCAAAGGGTCTGCATTTGCTCACCGAACCTCACCAATCCTATCACTGCTGCGTTTATGCCACTGTACACAAGATTCGTTCTCTTTCAGACACATATAAATCCATAGGTTTTAAGATTTTTACTAGTCAGGTGTATTCTTAGGCGTTTAATATGGGGTGTTGAGTCCACTTCTTTGAGCAAGGAGTAGCTCTTGTCTATTACATATTTGGCTTATGGAACGGTATCGGTGCTAATTTCAATCTCTGGTTTTATGCAGCACCCCAACTCACCTTTCCCCTTAAGCAAGCATAAGTTGGTTTTCTACATTTGAGACCCTGTTCTGTTTTGTAATTCAGTTCCTGTGTAGCCAAGTTTGCATTCCGTGTAGTAGTGATATCTTATGATGTTTCTTTTTCTGTGTGACTTATTTCACTTAGAATCATCGTACCTGAATCCACTCATTATGCTGCTACGGGCCTGATGACATAGATTTCATTGCTGAGTGATATTGCATTGTACGTAAGTACCACAACTTCTTTATCCATTTTTCACTTTCTGAGATATTGAACTGTACTGTAAACGAGGTGCTTGTAAACAGAGCCGGCCCAAACTTTGGGGTGGCTGTGTCTTTTTGATTTAAATTTTCCTAAGCTATTGGACCATAAGTGGAAGTGCTCTAGGCTCTGTTGCTTTGTTTTTTGGATGTTTCAGGAAACACCATACACTTCTCCAGAGTGGCTGTTGGCAATTTACATCCCGCCCATCAGCATAACAAGGCTCCCAGTTCTCCATGGCCTGTCCTGCCTTTCTGGATTTTACACTTTTTTCAGATGGCCCTTTTGCCCGTGGGGCAGTGAGACTTCATTGTAGTGCAGATTTCCTTTGCAAGCTTGCTTGGTTGGCCAAAAAGGGCGTATGCGTTTTTTCCTGAATATATTCAGGAAAAAACGCATACGCCCTTTTTGGCCAAGTGCATCATTGTGGACGTTCTGCCTCTTTTCCTATGCTTTTCATGCAATTCCAGTCTACCTCCTGAAATCGGTTTCCTGCAATTCTGCCCCGCTTTCAAGTCCTCTTGGCAGCCTTACTTCAATATATTTTTGGACGATAGCTGTCATTTATATCTCTGTAGTTTTGTGAATTACAGTGCCCCTGAGCTTCTTTCTTCAACGCGCTTTCTTGTGATTTGGCCGCCACACCGCAAGATTGCTTCAGGCCCTAGTGTGTTTCCGGCACAGCACGCTGAGCCTTTGGTTAATTCCTCCTCCTGGTGGGAAATGAGAGTTAAATTTGCCCGTCCAGACACCTCCAGCTAGTCTCTCATTGGTTCTCCCTATTCCTGTACATTTCACGCAGAAATTGCAAACTGGTCCAAACAGGAGTTTAAAGGCCCTTACTCTCCAAGTAGGGAGAGTGTTAGTAAATCATCTGGAATGTTGCACCTGAGTACCAGAGACGAAAACTGAGACACATTTGAACACGTTTCCCGATCACATTGTGGATCATACTCTGCGTACCTCATGCATGTTTTAGCTGAAGGAAGAATCCCTTAAACCTGGAGAGTTGAGACCCATGGAATGGGTACCATGCAATATGACTTCAAAGGGTCTGCATTTGCTCACCAAACCTCACCAATCCTATCACTGCTGTGTTTATGCCACTGTACACAAGCTTGGTTCTCTTTTGGAGACATATAAATCCATAGGTTTTAAGATTATTACTAGTGAGGTATATTATTAGGCGTTTAATATGGGGTGTGAGTCCACTTCGTTGAGCAAGAAGTAACTCTTGTCTATTACATATTTGGCTTATGGAACGGTATCTGTGCTAATTTCAATATCTGGTTTTTTTTTTTTTGTACGGAGGCCTATCATTGTTGTGGCATCTCCCGTTGCGGAGCACAGGCTCCAGATGTGCAGGCTCAGCAGCCAAGGCTCACGGGCCCAGCCACTCCGCGGCATGTGGGATCCTCCCGGATCGGGGCACGCACCCGTGTCCCCTGCAACGGCAGGCGGACTTTCAACCTCTGAGCCACCAGGGAAGCCCTCAATCTCTGTTTTATGCAGCACCCCAACTGACCTTTCCCCTTAAGCAAGCATAAGTTGGTTTTGTACATTTGAGACCCTGTTCTGTTTTGTAATTCAGTTCCTGTGTAGCCAAGTTTACATTCCGTGTAGTAGTGATATCTTATTATGTTTCTTTTTCTGTGTGACTTATTTCACTTAGAATCATTGTACCTGAATCCACTCATTATGCTGCTATGGGCTTGATGACATTGATTTCATTGCAAAGTGATATTGCATTGTACATAAGTACCACAAATTCTTTATCCATTTTTCACTTTCTGAGATATTGAACTGGACTGTAAACGAGGTTCTTGTAAACATAGCCGGCCCAAATTTTGGGTGGCTGTGTCTTTTTGATTTTTATTTCCCTAAGCTATAGGACCATACGTGGAAGTGCCCTAGGCTCTGTTGCTTTGTTTTTTAGATGTTTCAGGAAACACCATACACTTCTCCAGGGTGGCTGTTGGCAATTTACATCCCGCCCATCAGCATAACAAGGCTCCCAGTTCTCCATGGCCTTTCCTGCCTTTCTGGATTTTACACTTTTTTCAGATGGTCCTTTTGACTGGGGGGCAGTGAGACTTCATTGTAGTGCAGATTTCCTTTGCAAGCTTTCTTGTTTGGCCAAAAAGGGCGTATGCGTTTTTTGCTGAATATATTCAGGCAAAAACGCATACGCCCTTTTTAGCCAAGTGCATCATTGTGGACGTTCTGCCTCTTTTCCTATGCTTTTCATGCAATTCCAGTCTACCTCCTGAAATCGGTTTCCTGCAATTCTGCCCCGCTTTCAAGTCCTCTCGTCAGCTTTACTTCCATATATTTTTGGACGATAGCTGTCATTTATAACTCTGCAGGTTTGTGAATGACAGTGCCCCTGAGCTCCTTTCTTCAACTCGCTTTCTTGTGAGCTGGCCGCAACACCGCAAGATTGCTTCAGGCACTAGTGTGGTTCTGGCAAGGCATGCTGAGCCTTTGGTTAATTCCTATTCCTGATAGGAAATGAGAGTTAAATTTGCCCGTCCAGACACCTCCAGCTAGTCTCTCATTGGTTCTCCCTATTCCTGTTCATTTTCCGCAGAAATTGCAAACTGGTCAAAACAGGAGGTTAAAGTCACTGACTCTCCAAGTGGGGAGAGTGTTAGTAAAGCATCTGGAATGTTGCACCCGAGTACCAGGGACGAAACCTGAGACACATTTGAACACGTTTCCCGATCACATGGTGGATCATATTCTGCATGCCTCATGCATGTTTTAGCTGAAGGAAGAATCCCTTAAACATGGAGAGTTGAGACCCATGGAATGGGTACCATAGAATATGACTTCAAAGGGTCTGCATTTGCTCACCGAACCTCACCAATCCTATCACTGCTGCGTTTATGCCACTGTACACAAGATTCGTTCTCTTTCAGACACATATAAATCCATAGGTTTTAAGATTTTTACTAGTCAGGTATATTCTTAGGCGTTTAATATGGGGTGTTGAGTCCACTTCGTTGAGGAAGGAGTAGCTCTTGTCTATTACATATTTGGCTTATGGAACGGTATCTGTGCTAATTTCAATCTCTGGTTTTATGCAGCACCCCAACTCACCTTTCCCCTTAAGCAAGCATAAGTTGGTTTTCTACATTTGAGACCCTGTTCTGTTTTGTAATTCAGTTCCTGTGTAGCCAAGTTTGCATTCCGTGTAGTAGTGATATCTTATGATGTTTCTTTTTCTGTGTGACTTATTTCACTTAGAATCATCGTACCTGAATCCACTCATTATGCTGCTACGGGCCTGATGACATAGATTTCATTGCTGAGTGATATTGCATTGTACGTAAGTACCACAACTTCTTTATCCATTTTTCACTTTCTGAGATACTGAACTGTACTGTAAACGAGGTGCTTGTAAACAGAGCCGGCCCAAACTTTGGGGTGGCTGTGTCTTTTTGATTTAAATTTTCCTAAACTATTGGACCATAAGTGGAAGTGCTCTAGGCTCTGTTGCTTTGTTTTTTGGATGTTTCAGGAAACACCATACACTTCTCCAGAGTGGCTGTTGGCAATTTACATCCCGCCCATCAGCATAACAAGGCTCCCAGTTCTCCATGGCCTGTCCTGCCTTTCTGGATTTTACACTTTTTTCAGATGGCCCTTTTGCCCGTGGGGCAGTGAGACTTCATTGTAGTGCAGATTTCCTTTGCTACCTTGCTTGCTTGTCCAAAAAGGGCGTATGCGTTTTTCCTGAATATATTCAGAAAAAAACGCATACGCACTTTTTGGCCAAGTGCATCATTGTGGACGTTCTGCCTCTTTTCCTATGCTTTTCATGCAATTCCAGTCTACCTCCTGAAATCGGTTTCCTGCAATTCTGCCCCGCTTTCAAGTCCTCTTGGCAGCCTTACTTCAATATATTTTTGGACGATAGCTGTCATTTATAACTCTGCAGGTCTGTGAATGACAGTGTCCCTAAGCTGCTTTCTTCAACTGTCCTTCTTGTTAGCTGGCCGCAACACCGCAGTATTGCTTCAGGCCCTAGTGTGCTTCCGGCATGGCACGCTGAGCCTTTGGTTAATTCCTCTTCCTGGTGGGAAATGAGAGTTAAATTTGCCCGTCCAGACACCTCCAGCTAGTCTCTCATTGGTTCTCCCTATTCCTGTTCATTTCCCGCAGAAATTGCAAACTGGGCCAAACAGAAGGTTAAAGGCACTGACTCTCCAAGTGGGGAGAGTGTTAGTAAAGCGTCTGGAATGTTGCACCCGAGTACCAGGGGATGAAAACTGAGACACATTTGAACACGTTTCCCGATCACACGGTGGATCATACTCTGCGTTCCACATGCATGTTTTAGCTGAAGGAAGAATCCCTTAAACATGGAGAGTTGAGACCCATGGAATGGGTACCATGCAATATGACTTCAAAGGGTCTGCATTTGCTCACCAAACCTCACCAATCCTATCACTGCTGCGTTTATGCCACTGTACACACGCTTGATTCTCTTTTGGAGACATATAAATCCATAGGTTTTAAGATTTTTACTAGTCAGATATATTCTTAGGCGTTTAATATGGGGTGTTGAGTCCACTTCCTTGAGGAAGGAGTAGCTCTTGTCTATTACATATTTGGCTTATGGAACGGTATCTGTGCTAATTTCAATCTCTGGTTTTATGCAGCACCCCAACTCACCTTTCCCCTTAAGCAAGCATAAGTTGGTTTTCTACATTTGAGACCCTGTTCTGTTTTGTAATTCAGTTCCAGTGTAACCAAGTTTACATTCCGTGTATTAGTGATATCTTATGATGTTTCTTTTTCTGTGTGACTTATTTCACTTAGAATCATCGTACCTGAATTCACTCATTATGCTGCTATGGGCCTGATGACATAGATTTCATTGCTGAGTGATATTGCATTGTTCCTGAGTACCACAACTTCTTTATTCATTTTTCGCTTTCTGTGATAATGAACTTGTACCATAAACGAGGTTCTTTTAAACAGAGCCATCCCAAATTTTGTGGTGGCTGTGTCTTTTTGATTTTAATTTCCCTAAGCTATAGGACCATAAGTGGAAGTGCCCTAGGCTCTGTTGCTTTGTTTTTTAGATGTTTCAGGAAACACCATACACTTCTCCAGAGTGGCTGTTGGCAATTTACATCCCGCCCATCAGCATAACAAGGCTCCCAGTTCTCCATGGCCTGTCCTGTCTTTCTGGATTTTACACTTTTTTCATATGGCCCTTTAGCCCGGGGGGCAGTGAGACTTCATTGTAGTGCAGATTTCCTTTGCAAGCTTTCTTGTTTGGCCAAAAAGTGCGTATGCGTTTTTTCGTGAATATATTCAGGAAAAAACGCATACGCCCTTTTTGGCCAAGTGCATCATTGTGGACGTTCTGCCTCTTTTCCTATGCTTTTCATGCAATTCCAGTCTACCTCCTGAAATCGGTGTCCTGCAATTCTGCCCCGCTTTCAAGTGCTCTTGGCAGCCTTACTTCAATATATTTTTGGACGATAGCTGTCATTTATAACTCTGCAGGTTTGTGAATGACAGTGCCCCTGAGCTCCTTTGTTCAACTCGCTTTCTTGTGAGCTGGCCGCAACACCGCAAGATTGCTTCAGGCCCTAGTGTGGTTCCGGCACGGCAAGCTGAGCTTTTGGTTAATTCCTCTTCCTGGTGGGAAATGAGAGTTAAATTTGCCCGTCCAGACACCTCCAGCTAGTCTCTCATTGGTTCTCCCTATTCCTGTTCATTTCCCGCAGAAATTGCAAACTGGGCCAAACAGGAGGTTAAAGGCACTGACTCTCCAAGTGGAGAGAGTGTTAGTAAAGCATCTGGAATGTTGCACCCGAATACCAGGGACGAATATTGAGACACATTTGAACACGTTTCCCGATCACATGGTGGATCATACTCTGCATGCCTCATGCATATTTTAGCTGAAGGAAGAATCCCTTAAACCTGGAGAGTTGAGACCCATGGAATGGGTACCATACAATATGACTTCAAAGGGTCTGCATTTGCTCACCGAACCTCACCAATCCTATCACTGCTGCGTTTATGCCACTGTACACAAGATTCGTTCTCTTTCAGACACATATAAATCCATAGGTTTTAAGATTCTTACTAGTCAAGTATATTCTTAGGCGTTTAATATGGGGTGTTGAGTCCACTTCTTTGAGCAAGGAGTAGATCTTGTCTATTATATATTTGGCTTATGGAACGGTATCTGTGCTAATTTCAATCTCTGGTTTTATGCAGCACCCTAACTCACCTTTCCCCTTAAGCAAGCATAAGTTGGTTTTCTACATTTGAGACCCTGTTCTGTTTTGTAATTCAGTTCCTGTGTAGCCAAGTTTGCATTCCGTGTAGTAGTGATATCTTATGATGTTTCTTTTTCTGTGTGACTTATTTCTCTTAGAATCATCGTACCTGAATCCACTCATTATGCTGCTATGGGCCTGATGACATAGATTTCATTGCTGAGTGATATTGCATTGTACGTAGGTACCACAACTTCTTTATCCATTTTTCACTTTCTGCGAATTTGAACTGTACTGTAAACGAGGTTCTTGTAAACAGAGCCGGCCCAAACTTTGGGGTGGCTGTGTCTTATTGATTTAAATTTTCCTAAGCTATTGGACCATATGTGGAAGTGCTCTAGGCTCTGTTGCTTTGTTTTTTGGATGTTTCAGGAAACACCATACACTTCTCCAGAGTGGCTGTTGGCAATTTACATCCCACCCATCAGCATAACAAGGCTCCCAGTTCTCCATGGCCTGTCCTGCCTTTCTGGATTTTACGGTTTTTTCAGATGGCCCTTCTGATCGGGGGGCAGTGAGACTTCATTGTAGTGCAGATTTCCTTTGCTACCTTGCTTGCTTGGCCAAAAAGGGCGTATGCGTTTTTTCCTGAATATATTCAGGAAAAAACGCATACGCCCTTTTTGGCCAAGTGCATCATTGTGGACGTTCTGCCTCTTTTCCTATGCTTTTCATGCAAATCCAGTCTTCCTCCTGAAATTGGTTTCCTGCAATTCTGCCCCGCTTTCAAGTGCTCTTGGCAGCCTTACTTCAATATAATTTTGGACGATAGCTGTCATTTATAACTCTGCAGGTTTGTGAATGACAGGGCCCCTGAGATCCTTTGTTCAACTCTCTTTATTGTGAGCTGGCCGCAACACCGCA
The DNA here is from genome assembly GCF_949774975.1 of Lagenorhynchus albirostris. Taxonomy (NCBI): domain Eukaryota; kingdom Metazoa; phylum Chordata; class Mammalia; order Artiodactyla; family Delphinidae; genus Lagenorhynchus; species Lagenorhynchus albirostris. Next base: position 104,926,735 of record NC_083095.1, on the reverse strand, counting down.
GGATTGCTTCAGGCCCTAGTGTGGTTCCGGCACGGCAAGCTGAGCCTTTGGTTAATTCCTCTTCCTGGTGGGAAATGAGAGTTAAATTTGCCCGTCCAGACACCTCCAGCTAGTCTCTCATTGGTTCTCCCTATTCCTGTTCATTTCCCGCAGAAATTGCAAACTGGGCCAAACACGATGTTAAAGGCACTGACTCTCCAAGTGGGGAGAGTGTTAGTAAAGCGTCTGGAAAGTTGCACCGGAGTACCAGGGGACAAAAACTGAGACACATTTGAACACGTTTCCCAATCACACGGTGGATCATACTCTGGGTTCCACATGCATGTTTTAGCTGAAGGAAGAATCCCTTAAACCTGGAGAGTTGAGACCCATGCAATGGGTACCATGCTATATGACTTCAAAGGGTCTGCATTTGCTCACCGAACCTCACCAATCCTATCACTGCTGCATTTATGCTGCTGTACACATGCTTGATTCTCTTTCAGAGACATGTAAATCCATAGTTTTTAAGATTCTTACTAGTCAGGTATATTCTTAGGCGTTTAATATGGGGTGTTGAGTCCACTTCGTTGAGAAAGGAGTAGCTCTTGTCTATTACATATTTGGCTTATGGAACGGTATCTGTGCTAATTTCAATCTCTGGTTTTATGCAGCACCCCAACTCACCTTTCCCCTTAAGCAAGCATAAGTTGGTTTTCTACATTTGAGACCCTGTTCTGTTTTGTAATTCAGTTCCTGGGTAGCCAAGTTTACATTCCGTGTATTAGTGATACCTTATGATATTTCTTTTTCTGTGTGACATATTTCACTTAGAAGCATCGTACCTGAATCCACTCATTATGGTGCTACGGGCCTGATGACATAGATTTCATTGCTGAGTGATATTGCATTGTATGTAAGTACCACAAATTCTTTATTCATTTTTCGCATTCTGTGATAATGAACTTGTACCATAAACGAGGTTCTTTTAAACAGAGCCATTCCAAATTTTGGGGTGGCTGTGTCTTTTTGATTTTAATTTCCCTAAGCTATAGGAGCATAAGTGGAAGTGCCCTAGGCTCTGTTGCTTTGTTTTTTAGATGTTTCAGGAAACACCATACACTTCTCCAGAGTGGCTGTTGGCAATTTACATCCCGCCCATCAGCATAACAAGGCTCCCAGTTCTCCATGGCCTGTCCTGCCTTTCTGGATTTTACACTTTTTTCAGATGGCCCTTTTGCCCGGGGGGCAGTGAGACTTCATTGTAGTGCAGATTTCCTTTGCTAGCTTGCTTGCTTGGGCAAAAAGGGCGTATGCGTTTTTTCCTGAATATATTCAGGAAAAAACGCATACGCACTTTTTGGCCAAGTGCATCATTGTGGACGTTCTGCCTCTTTTCCTATGCTTTTCATGCAATTCCAGTCTACCTCCTGAAATCGGTTTCCTGCAATTCTGCCCCGCTTTCAAGTCCTCTTGGCAGCCTTACTTCAATATATTTTTGGACGATAGCTGTCATTTATAACTCTGCAGGTTTGTGAATGACAGGGCCCCTGAGATCCTTTCTTCAACTCGCTTTCTTGTGAGCTGGCCGCAACACCGCAGGATTGCTTCAGGCCCTAGTGTGGTTCCGGCACGGCAAGCTGAGCCTTTGGTTAATTCCTCTTCCTGGTGGGAAATGAGAGTTAAATTTGCCGGTCCAGACACCTCCAGCTATCTCTCATTGGTTCTCCCTATTCCTGTTCATTTCCCACAGAAATTGCAAACTGGGCCAAACAGGAGGTTAAAGGCACTGACTCTCCAAGTGGGGAGAGTGTTAGTAAAGCGTCTGGAATGTTGCACCCGAGTACCAGGGGACGAAAACTGAGACACATTTGATCACGTTTCCCGATCACACGGTGCATCATATTCTGGGTTCCACATGCATGTTTTAGCTGAAGGAAGAATCACTTACCTGGAGAGTTGTGACCCATGGAATGGGTACCATGCAATATTACTTCAAAGGCTCTGCATTTGCTCACCGAACCTCACTAATCCTATCACTGCTGCATTTATGCTGCTGTACACACGCTTGATTCTCTTTTGGAGACATGTAAATCCATAGGTTTTAAGATTCTTACTAGTCAGGTATATCCTTAGGCGTTTAATATGGGGTGTTGAGTCCACTTCTTTGAGGAAGGAGTAGCTCTTGTCTATTACATAGTTGGCTTATGGAACGGTATCTGTGCTAATTTCAATCTCTGGTTTTATGCAGCACCCCAACTCACCTTTCCCCTTAAGCAAGCATAAGTTGGTTTTCTACATTTGAGACCCTGTTCTGTTTTGTAATTCAGTTCCTGGGTAGCCAAGTTTACATTCCGTGTATTAGTGATACCTTATGATATTTCTTTTTCTGTGTGACTTATTTCTCTTAGAATCATCGTACCTGAATTCACTCATTATGCTACTACGGGTCTGATGACATAGATTTCATTGCTGAGTGATATTGCATTGTACGTAAATACCACAAATTCTTTATTCATTTTTCGCTTTCTGTGATATTGAACTTGTACCATAAACGAGGATCTTGTAAACAGAGCCATCCCAAACTTTGTGGTGGATGTGTCTTTTTGATTTTAATTTCCCTAAGCTATAGGAGCATAAGTGGAAGTGCCCTAGGCTCTGTTGCTTTGTTTTTTAGATGTTTCAGGAAACACCATACACTTCTCCAGAGTGGCTGTTGGCAATTTACATCCCGCCCATCAGCATAACAAGGCTCCCAATTCTCCATGGCCTGTCCTGCCTTTCTGGATTTTACACTTTTTTCAGATGGCCCTTTTGCCCGGGGGGCAGTGAGACTTCATTGTAGTGCAGATTTCCTTTGCAAGCTTGCTTGGTTGGCCAAAAAGGGCGTATGCGTTTTCTACTGAATATATTCAGGAAAAAACGCATACGCCCTTTTTGACCAAGTGCATCATTGTGGACGTTCTGCCTCTTTTCCTATGCTTTTCATGCAATTCCAGTCTACCTCCTGAAATCGGTTTCCTGCAATTCTGCCCCGCTTTCAAGTGCTCTTGGCAGCCTTACTTCAATATAATTTTGGACGATAGCTGTCATTTATAACTCTGCAGGTTTGTGAATGACAGGGTCCCTGAGATCCTTTCTTCAACTCGCTTTCTTGTGAGCTGGCCGCAACACCGCAAGATTGCTTCAAGCCCTAGTGTGGTTCCGGCACGGCAAGCTGAGCCTTTGGTTAATTCCTCTTCCTGGTGGGAAATGAGAGTTAAATTTGCCCGTCCAGACACCTCCAGCTAGTCTCTCATTGGTTCTCCCTATTCCTGTTCATTTCCCGCGGAAATTGCAAACTGGGCCAAACAGGACGTTAAAGGCACTGACTCTCCAAGTGGGGAGAGTGTTAGTAAAGCGTCTGGAATGTTGCACCCGAGTACCAGGGGACGAAAACTGAGACATATTTGAACACGTTTCCCGATCACACGGTGGATCATACTCTGAGTTACACATGCATGTTTTAGCTGAATGAAGAATCCCTTAAACCTTGAGAGTTGAGACCCATGGAATGGGTACCATGCAATATGACTTCAAAGGGTCTGCATTTGCTCACCGAACCTCACCAATCCTATCACTGCTGCGTTTATGCTACTGTACACACGCTTGATTCTCTTTTGGAGACATGTAAATCCATAGGTTTTAAGATTCTTACTAGTCAGGTATATTCTTAGGCGTTTAATATGGGGTGTTGAGTCCACTTCGTTGAGCAAGGAGTAGCTCTTGTCTATTACATATTTGGCTTATGGAATGGTATCTGTGCTAATTTCAATCTCTGGTTTTATGCAGTCCCCCAACTCACCTTTCCCCTTAAGCAAGCATAGGTTGGTTTTCTACATTTGAGACCCTGTTCTGTTTTGAAATTCAGTTCCTGGGTAGCCAAGTTTACATTCCGTGTATTAGTGATACCTTATTATATTTCTTTTTCTGTGTGACATATTTCACTTAGAATCATCGTACCTGAATCCACTCATTATGCTGCTACGGGTCTGATGACATAGATTTCATTGCTGAGTGATATTGCATTGTACGTAAATACCACAAATTCTTTATTCATTTTTCGCTTTCTGTGATATTGAACTTGTACCATGAACGAGGTTCTTGTAAACAGAGTTGTCCCAAACGTTGGTGTGGCTGTGTCTTTTTGATTTGAATTTCCCTAAGCTATAGGAGCATAAGTGGAAGTGCCCTAGGCTCTGTTGCTTTGTTTTTTAGATGTTTCAGGAAACACCATACACTTCTCCAGAGTGGCTGTTGGCAATTTACATCCCGCCCATCAGCATAACAAGGCTCCCAGTTCTCCATGGCCTGTCCTGCCTTTCTGGATTTTACACTTTTTTCAGATGGCCCTTTTGCCCGGGGGGCAGTGAGACTTCATTGTAGTGCAGATTTCCTTTGCAAGCTTGCTTGGTTGGCCAAAAAGCGCGTATGCGTTTTTTCCTGAATATATTCAGGAAAAAACGCATACGCCCTTTTTGGCCAAGTGCATCATTGTGGACGTTCTGTCTCTTTTCCTATGCTTTTCATGCAATTCCAGTCTACCTAATGAAATCGGTTTCCTACAATTCTGCCCCGCTTTCAAGTCCTCTTGGCACCCTTACTTCAATATATTTTTGGACGATAGCTGTCATTTATAACTCTGCAGGTTTGTGAATTACAGTGCCCCTGAGCTCCTTTGTTCAACTCGCTTTCTTGTGAGCTGGCCGCAACACCGCAAGATTGCTTCAGGCCCTAGTGTGGTTCCGGCACGGCAAGCTGAGCCTTTGGTTAATTCCTCTTCCTGGTGGGAAATGAGAGTTAAATTTGCCCGTCCAGACACCTCCAGCTAGTCTCTCATTGGTTCTCCCTATTCCTGTTCATTTCCCGCAGAAATTGCAAACTGGGCCAAACACGACGTTAAGGGCACTGACTCTCCAAGTGGGGAGAGTGTTAGTAAAGCGTCTGGAATGTTGCACCCGAGTACCAGGGGACTTAAACTGAGACATATTTGAACACGTTTCCCGATCACACGGTGGATCATACTCTGGGTTCCACATGCATGTTTTACCTGAAGGAAGAATCCCTTAAACCTGGAGAGTTGAGACCCATGGAATGGGTACCATGCAATATGACTTCAAAGGGTCTGCATTTGCTCACCGAAACTCACCAATCCTATCACTGCTGCGTTTATGGTGCTGTACACACGCTTGATTCCTTTTCGGAGACATATAAATCCATAGATTTTAAGATTCTTACTATTCAGGTATATTTTTAGGCGTTTAATATGGGGTGTTGAGTCCACTTCGTTGAGCAAGGAGTAGCTCTTGTCTATTACATATTTGGCTTATGGAACGGTATCTGTGCTAATTTCAATCTCTTGTTTTATGCAGCACCCCAACTCACCTTTCCCCTTAAGGAAGCATAAGTTGGTTTTCTACATTTGAGACCCTGTTCTGTTTTGTAATTCAGTTCCTGTGTAGCCAAGTTTGCATTCCGTGTATTAGTGATATCTTATGATGTTGCTTTTTCAGTGTGACTTATTTCACTTAGAATCATCGTATCTGAATCCACTCATTATGGTGCTACGGGCCTGATGACATAGATTTCATTGCTGAGTGATATTGAATTGTACGTAAATACCACAAATTCTTTATTCATTTTTCGCTTTCTGTGATATTGAACTTGTACCATAAACGAGGATCTTGTAAACAGAGCCGTCCCAAACTTTTGGGTGGCTGTGTCTTTTTGATTTGAATTTCCCTAAGCTATAGGAGCATAAGTGGAAGTGCCCTAGGCTCTGTTGCTTTGTTTTTTAGATGTTTCAGGAAACACCATACACTTCTCCAGAGTGGCTGTTGGCAATTTACATCCCGCCCATCAGCATAACAAGGCTCCCAGTTCTCCATGGCCTGTCCTGCCTTTCTGGATTTTACACATTTTTCAGATGGCCCTTTTGCCCGTGGGGCAGTGAGACTTCATTGTAGTGCAGATTTCCTTTGCAAGCTTGCTTGGTTGGCCAAAAAGTGCGTATGCGTTTTTTCCTGAATATATTCAGGAAAAAACGCATACGCCCTATCTGGCCAAGTGCATCATTGTGGACGTTCTGCCTCTTTTCCTATGCTTTTCATGCAATTCCAGTCTACCTCCTGAAATCGGTTTCCTGCAATTCTGCCCCGCTTTCAAGTCCTCTTGGCAGCCTTACTTCAATATATTTTTGGACGATAGCTGTCATTTATAACTCTGCAGGTTTGTGAATGACAGGGCCCCTGAGATCCTTTCTTCAACTCGCTTTCTTGTGAGCTGGCCGCAACACCGCAAGGTTGCTTCAGGCCCTAGTGTGGTTCCGGCACGGCAAGTTGAGCCTTTGGTTAATTCCTCTTCCTTGTGGGAAATGAGAGTTAAATTTGCACGCCCAGACAGCTCCAGCTAGTCTCTCATTGATTCTCCCTATTCCTGTTCATTTCCCGCAGAAATTGCAAACTGGGCCAAACAGGAGTTTAAAGGCACTGACTCTCCAAGTGGGGAGAGTGTTAGTAAAGCGTCTGGAATGTTGCACCCGAGTACCAGGGGACGAAAACTGAGACATATTTGAACACGTTTCCCGATCACACGGTGGATCATACTCTGGGTTCCACATGCATGTTTTAGCTGAAGGAAGAATCCCTTAAACCTGGAGAGTTGAGAACCATGGAATGGGTACCATGCAATATGACTTCAAAGGCTCTGCATTTGCTCACCGAACCTCACTAATCCTATCACTGCTGCATTTATGCTGCTGTACACACGCTTGATTCTCTTTTGGAGACATGTAAATCCATAGGTTTTAAGTTTCTTACTAGTCAGGTATATCCTTAGGCGTTTAATATGGGGTGTTGAGTCCACTTCGTTGAGGAAGGAGTAGCTCTTGTCTATTACATATTTGGCTTATGGAACGGTATCTGTGCTAATTTCAATCTCTGGTTTTATGCAGCACCCCAACTCACCTTTCCCCTTAAGCAAGCATAAGTTGGTTTTCTACATTTGAGACCCTGTTCTGTTTTGTAATTCAGTTCCTGGGTAGCCAAGTTTACATTCCGTGTATTAGTGATACCTTCTGATATTTCTTTTTCTGTGTGACTTATTTCTCTTAGAATCATCGTACCTGAGTGCACTCATTATGCTGCTACGGGTCTGATGACATAGATTTCATTGCTGAGTGATATTGCATTGTACGTAAATACCACAAATTCTTTATTCATTTTTCGCTTTCTGTGATATTGAACTTGTACCATGAACGAGGTTCTTGTAAACAGAGTTGTCCCAAACGTTGGTGTGGCTGTGTCTTTTTGATTTTAATTTCCCTAAGCTATAGGAGCATAAGTGGAAGTGCCCTAGGCTCTGTTGCTTTGTTTTTTAGATGTTTCAGGAAACACCATACACTTCTCCAGAGTGGCTGTTGGCAATTGACATCCCGCCCATCAGCATAACAAGGCTCCCAGTTCTCCATGGCCTGTCCTGCCTTTCTGGATTTTACACTTTTTTCAGATGGCCCTTTTGCCCGGGGGGCAGTGAGACTTCATTGTAGTGCAGATTTCCTTTGCAAGCTTGCTTGGTTGGCCAAAAAGGGCGTATGCGTTTTTTCCTGAATATATTCAGGAAAAAACGCATACGCCCTTTTTGGCCAAGTGCATCATTGTGGACGTTCTGCCTCTTTTCCTATGCTTTTCATGCAATTCCAGTCTACCTAATGAAATCGGTTTCCTACAATTATGCCCCGATTTCAAGTCCTCTTGGCAGCCTTACTTCAATATATTTTTGGACGATAGCTGTCATTTATAACTCTGCAGGTTTGTGAATTACAGTGCCCCTGAGCTCCTTTGTTCAATTCGCTTTCTTGTGAGCTGGCCGCAACACCGCAAGATTGCTTCAGGCCCTAGTGTGGTTCCGGCACGGCAAGCTGAGCCTTTGGTTAATTCCTCTTCCTGGTGGGAAATGAGAGTTAAATTTGCCAGTCCAGACACCTCCAGCTAGTCTCTCATTGGTTCTCCCTATTCCTGTTCATTTCCCGCAGAAATTGCAAACTGGGCCAAACAGGAGGTTAAAGGCACTGACTCTCCAAGTGGGGAGAGTGTTAGTAAAGCGTCTGGAATGTTGCACCCGAGTACCAGGGGACTTAAACTGAGACATATTTGAACACGTTTCCCAATCACACGGTGGATTATACTCTGGGTTCCACATGCATGTTTTAGCTGAAGGAAGAATCCCTTAAACCTGGAGAGTTGAGACCCATGGAATGGGTACCATGCAATATGACTTCAAAGGGTCTGCATTTGCTCACCGAACCTCAACAATCCTATCACTGCTGCGTTTATGCTGCTCTACACACACTTGATTCTCTTTCAGAGACATGTAAATCCATAGGTTTTAAGATTCTTACTAGTCAGGTATATTCTTAGGCGTTTAATATGGGGTGTTGAGTCCACTTCGTTGAGGAAGGAGTAGCTCTTGTCTATTACATATTTGGCTTATGGAACGGTATCTGTGCTAATTTCAATCTCTGGTTTTATGCAGCACCCCAACTGACCTTTCCCCTTAAGCAAGCATAAGATGGTTTTCTACATTTGAGACCCTTTTCTGTTTTGTAATTCAGTTCCTGGGTAGCTAAGTTTACATTCCGTGTATTAGTGATACCTTATGATATTTCTTTTTCTGTGTGACTTATTTCTCTTAGAATCATCGTATCTGAATCCACTCATTATGGTGCTACGGGCCTGATGACATAGATTTCATTGCTGAGTGATATTGCATTGTACGTAAATACCACAAATTCTTTATTCATTTTTCGCTTTCTGTGATATTGAACTTGTACCATAAACGAGGATCTTGTAAACAGAGCCGTCCCAAACTTTGGGGTGGCTGTGTCTTTTTGATTTGAATTTCCCTAAGCTATAGGAGCATAAGTGGAAGTGCCCTAGGCTCTGTTGCTTTGTTTTTTAGATGTTTCAGGAAACACCATACACTTCTCCAGAGTGGCTGTTGGCAATTTACATCCCGCCCATCAGCATAACAAGGCTCCCAGTTCTCCATGGCCTGTCCTGCCTTTCTGGATTTTACACTTTTTTCAGATGGCCCTTTTGCCCGTGGGGCAGTGAGACTTCATTGTAGTGCAGATGTCCTTTGCAAGCTTGCTTGGTTGGCCAAAAAGGGCGTATGCGTTTTTTCCTGAATATATTCAGGAAAAAACGCATACGTCCTTTTTGGCCAAGTGCATCATTGTGGACGTTCTGCCTCTTTTCCTATGCTTTTCATGCAATTCCAGTCTACCTCCTGAAATCAGTTTCCTGCAATTCTGCCCCGCTTTCAAGTTCTCTTGGCAGCCTTACTTCAATATATTTTTGGACGATAGCTGTCATTTATAACTCTGCAGGTTTGTTTATTACAGTGCCCCTGAGCTCCTTTGTTCAATTCGCTTTCTTGTGAGCTGGCCGCAACACCGCAAGATTGCTTCAGGCCCTAGTGTGGTTCCGGCACGGCAAGCTGAGCCTTTGGTTAATTCCTCTTCCTGGTGGGAAATGAGAGTTAAATTTGCACGTTCAGACACCTCCAGCTAGTCTCTCATTGGTTCTCCCTATTCCTGTTCATTTCCCGCAGAAATTGCAAACTGGGCCAAACAGGACGTTAAAGGCACTGACTCTCCAAGTGGGGAGAGTGTTAGTAAAGCGTCTGGAATGTTGCACCCGAGTACCAGGGGATGAAAACTGAGACATATTTGAACACGTTTCCCGATCACACAGTGGATCATACTCTGGGTTCCACATGCATGTTTTACCTGAAGGAAGAATCCCTTAAACCTGGAGAGTTGAGACCCATGGAATGGGTACCATGCAATATGACTTCAAAGGGTCTGCATTTGCTCACCGAAACTCACCAATCCTATCACTGCTGCGTTTATGCTGCTGTACACACGCTTGATTCCTTTTCGGAGACATATAAATCCATAGGTTTTAAGATTCTTACTATTCAGGTATATTTTTAGGCGTTTAATATGGGGTGTTGAGTCCACTTCGTTGAGCAAGGAGTAGCTCTTGTCTATTACATATTTGGCTTATGGAACGGTATCTGTGCTAATTTCAATCTCTTGTTTTATGCAGCACCCCAACTCACCTTTCCCCTTAAGCAAGCATAAGTTGGTTTTCTACATTTGAGACCCTGTTCTGTTTTGTAATTCAGTTCCTGTGTAGCCAAGTTTACATTCCGTGTATTAGTGATATCTTATGATGTTGCTTTTTCAGTGTGACTTATTTCACTTAGAATCATCGTATCTGAATCCACTCATTATGGTGCTACGGGCCTGATGACATAGATTTCATTGCTGAGTGATATTGAATTGTACGTAAATACCACAAATTCTTTATTCATTTTTCGCTTTCTGTGATATTGAACTTGTACCATAAACGAGGATCTTGTAAACAGAGCCGTCCCAAACTTTGGGGTGGCTGTGTCTTTTTGATTTGAATTTCCCTAAGCTATAGGAGCATAAGTGGAAGTGCCCTAGGCTCTGTTGCTTTGTTTTTTAGATGTTTCAGGAAACACCATACACTTCTACAGAGTGGCTGTTGGCAATTTACATCCCGCCCATCAGCATAACAAGGCTCCCAGTTCTCCATGGCCTGTCCTGCCTTTCTGGATTTTACACTTTTTTCAGATGGCCCTTTTGCCCGTGGGGCAGTGAGACTTCATTGTAGTGCAGATTTCCTTTGCAAGCTTGCTTGGTTGCCCAAAAAGTGCGTATGCGTTTTTTCCTGAATATATTCAGGAAAAAACGCATACGCCCTTTCTGGCCAAGTGCATCATTGTGGACGTTCTGCCTCTTTTCCTATGCTTTTCATGCAATTCCAGTCTACCTCCTGAAATCGGTGTCCTGCAATTCTGCCCCGCTTTCAAGTCCTCTTGGCAGCCTTACTTCAATATATTTTTGGATGATAGCTGTCATTTATAACTCTGCAGGTTTGTGAATGACAGGGCCCCTGAGATCCTTTCTTCAACTCGCTTTCTTGTGAGCTGGCCGCAACACCGCAGGATTGCTTCAGGCCCTAGTGTGGTTCCGGCACGGCAAGCTGAGCCTTTGGTTAATTCCTCTTCCTGGTGGGAAATGAGAGTTAAATTTGCCCGTCCAGACACCTCCAGCTAGTCTCTCATTGGTTCTCCCTATTCCTGTTCATTTCCCGCAGAAATTGCAAACTGGGCCAAACAGGAGGTTAAAGGCACTGACTCTCCAAGTGGGGAGAGTGTTAGTAAAGCGTCTGGAATGTTGCACCCGAGTACCAGGGGACGAAAACTGAGACACATTTGATCACGTTTCCCGATCACACGGTGCATCATATTCTGGGTTCCACATGCATGTTTTAGCTGAAGGAAGAATCACTTACCTGGAGAGTTGTGACCCATGGAATGGGTACCATGCAATATGACTTCAAAGGCTCTGCATTTGCTCACCGAACCTCACCAATCCTATCACTGCTGCATTTATGCTGCTGTACACACGCTTGATTCTCTTTTGGAGACATGTAAATCCATAGGTTTTAAGATTCTTACTAGTCAGGTATATCCTTAGGCGTTTAATATGGGGTGTTGAGTCCACTTCGTTGAGGAAGGAGTAGCTCTTGTCTATTACATATTTGGCTTTGGAACGGTATCTGTGCTAATTTCAATCTCTGGTTTTATGCAGCACCCCAACTCACCTTTCCCCTTAAGCAAGCATAAGTTGGTTTTCTACATTTGAGACCCTGTTCTGTTTTGTAATTCAGTTCCTGGGTAGCCAAGTTTGCATTCCGTGTATTAGTGATACCTTATGATATTTCTTTTTCTGTGTGACTTATTTCTCTTAGAATCATCGTACCTGAATTCACTCATTATGCTGCTACGGGTCTGATGACATAGATTTCATTGCTGAGTGATATTGCATTGTACGTAAATACCACAAATTCTTTATTCATTTTTCGCTTTCTGTGATATTGAACTTGTACCATAAACGAGGATCTTGTAAACAGAGCCATCCCAAACTTTGTGGTGGATGTGTCTTTTTGATTTGAATTTCCCTAAGCTATAGGAGCATAAGTGGAAGTGCCCTAGGCTCTGTTGCTTTGTTTTTTAGATGTTTCAGGAAACACCATACACTTCTCCAGAGTGGCTGTTGACAATTTACATCCCGCCCATCAGCATAACAAGGCTCCCAATTCTCCATTGCCTGTCCTGCCTTTCTGGATTTTACACTTTTTTCAGATGGCCCTTTTGCCCCGGGGGCAGTGAGACTTCATTGTAGTGCAGATTTCCTTTGCAAGCTTGCTTGGTTGGCCAAAAAGGGCGTATGCGTTTTCTCCTGAATATATTCAGGAAAAAACGCATACGCCCTTTTTGGCCAAGTGCATCATTGTGGACGTTCTGCCTCTTTTCCTATGCTTTTCATGCAATTTCAGTCTACCTCCTGAAATCGGTTTCCTGCAATTCTGCCCCGCTTTCAAGTGCTCGTGGCAGACTTACTTCAATATATTTTTGGACGATAGCTGTCATTTATAACTCTGCAGGTTTGTGAATGACAGGGCCCCTGAGATCCTTTCTTCAACTCGCTTTCTTGTGAGCTGGCCGCAACACCGCAAGATTGCTTCAAGCCCTAGTGTGGTTCCGGCACGGCAAGCTGAGCCTTTGGTTAATTCCTCTTCCTGGTGGGAAATGAGAGTTAAATTTGCCCGTCCAGACACCTCCAGCTAGTCTCTCATTGGTTCTCCCTATTCCTGTTCACTTCCCGCGGAAATTGCAAACTGGGCCAAACAGGAAGTTAAAGGCACTGACTCTCCAAGTGGGGAGAGTGTTAGTAAAGCGTCTGGAATGTTGCACTCGAGTACCAGGGGACAAAAACTGAGACATATTTGAACACGTTTCCCGATCACACGGTGGATCATACTCTGGGTTACACATGCATGTTTTAGCTGAATGAAGAATCCCTTAAACCTGGAGAGTTGAGACCCATGGAATGGGTACCATGCAATATGACTTCAAAGGGTCTGCATTTGCTCACCGAACCTCACCAATCCTATCACTGCTGCGTTCATGCCGTGATACACACGCTTGATTCGCTTTCGGAGACATATAAATCCATAGGTTTTAAGATTCTTACTAGTCAGGTATATTCTTAGGCGTTTAATATGGGGTGTTGAGTCCACTTCGTTGAGCAAGGAGTTGCTCTTGTCTATTACATATTTGGCTTATGGAACGGTACCTGTGTTAATTTCAATCTCTGGTTTTATGCAGCACCCCAACTCACCTTTCCCCTTAAGCAAGCATAAGTTGGTTTTCTACATTTGAGACCCTGTTCTGTTTTGTAATTCAGTTCCTGGGTATCCAAGTTTACATTCCGTGTATTAGTGATACCTTATGATATTTCTTTTTCTGTGTGACTTATTTCTCTTAGAATCATCGTACTTGAGTCCACTCATTATGCTGCTACGGGTCTGATGACATAGATTTCATTGCTGAGTGATATTGCATTGTACATATACCACAAATTCTTTATTCATTTTTCGCTTTCTGTGATATTGAACTTGTACCATAAACGAGGATCTTGTAAACAGAGCCGTCCCAAACTTTTGGGTGGCTGTGTCTTTTTGATTTGAATTTCCCTAAGCTATAGGAGCATAAGTGGAAGTGCCCTAGGCTCTGTTGCTTTGTTTTTTAGATGTTTCAGGAAACACCATACACTTCTCCAGAGTGGCTGTTGGCAATTTACATCCCGCCCATCAGCATAACAAGGCTCCCAGTTCTCCGTGGCCTGTCTTGCCTTTCTGGATTTTACACTTTTTTTATGGCCCTTTTGCCCCGGGGGCAGTGAGACTTCATTGTAGTGCAGATTTCCTTTGCAAGCTTGCTTGGTTGGCCAAAAAGCGCGTATGCGTTTTTTCCTGAATATATTCAGGAAAAAACGCATACGCCCTTTTTGGCCAAGTGCATCATTGTGGACGTTCTGCCTCTTTTCCTATGCTTTTCATGCAATTCCAGTCTACCGCCTGAAATCGGTTTCCTGCAATTCTGCCCCGCTTTCAAGTGCTCTTGGCAGCCTTACTTCAATATATTTTTGGACGATAGCTGTCATTTATAACTCTGCAGGTTTGTGAATGACAGTGCCCCTGAGATCCTTTGTTTAATTCGCTTTCTTGTGAGCTGGCCGCAACACCGCAAGATTGCTTCAGGCCCTAGTGTGGTTCCGGCACGGCAAGCTGAGCCTTTGGTTAATTCCTCTTCCTGGTGGGAAATGAGAGTTAAATTTGCCCGTCCAGACACCTCCAGCTAGTCTCTCATTGGTTCTCCCTATTCCTGTTCATTTCCCGCAGAAATTGCAAACTGGGCCAAACAGGAGTTTAAAGGCACTGACTCTCCAAGTGGGGAGAGTGTTAGTAAAGCGTCTGGAATGTTGCACCCGAGTACCAGGGGACGAAAACTGAGACATATTTGAACACGTTTCCCGATCACACGGTGGATCATACTCTGGGTTCCACATGCATGTTTTAGCTGAAGGAAGAATCCCTTAAACCTGGAGAGTTGAGACCCATGGAATGGGTACCATGCAATATGACTTCAAAGGCTCTGCATTTGCTCACCGAACCTCACTAATCCTATCACTGCTGCATTTATGCTGCTGTACACACGCTTGATTCTCTTTTGGAGACATGTAAATCCATAGGTTTTAAGTTTCTTACTAGTCAGGTATATCCTTAGGCGTTTAATATGGGGTGTTGAGTCCACTTCGTTGAGGAAGGAGTAGCTCTTGTCTATTACATATTTGGCTTATGGAACGGTATCTGTGCTAATTTCAATCTCTGGTTTTATGCAGCACCCCAACTCACCTTTCCCCTTAAGCAAGCATAAGTTGGTTTTCTACATTTGAGACCCTGTTCTGTTTTGTAATTCAGTTCCTGGGTAGCCAAGTTTACATTCCGTGTATTAGTGATACCTTCTGATATTTCTTTTTCTGTGTGACTTATTTCTCTTAGAATCATCGTACCTGAGTGCACTCATTATGCTGCTACGGGTCTGATGACATAGATTTCATTGCTGAGTGATATTGCATTGTACGTAAATACCACAAATTCTTTATTCATTTTTCGCTTTCTGTGATATTGAACTTGTACCATGAACGAGGTTCTTGTAAACAGAGTTGTCCCAAACGTTGGTGTGGCTGTGTCTTTTTGATTTTAATTTCCCTAAGCTATAGGAGCATAAGTGGAAGTGCCCTAGGCTCTGTTGCTTTGTTTTTTAGATGTTTCAGGAAACACCATACACTTCTCCAGAGTGGCTGTTGGCAATTGACATCCCGCCCATCAGCATAACAAGGCTCCCAGTTCTCCATGGCCTGTCCTGCCTTTCTGGATTTTACACTTTTTTCAGATGGCCCTTTTGCCCGTGGGGCAGTGAGACTTCATTGTAGTGCAGATTTCCTTTGCAAGCTTGCTTGGTTGGCCAAAAAGGGCGTATGCGTTTTTTCCTGAATATATTCAGGAAAAAACGCATACGCCCTTTTTGGCCAAGTGCATCATTGTGGACGTTCTGCCTCTTTTCCTATGCTTTTCATGCAATTCCAGTCTACCTAATGAAATCGGTTTCCTACAATTATGCCCCGCTTTCAAGTGCTCTTGGCAGCCTTACTTCAATATATTTTTGGACGATAGCTGTTATTTATAACTCTGCAGGTTTGTGAATTACAGTGCCCCTGAGCTCCTTTGTTCAATTCGCTTTCTTGTGAGCTGGCCGCAACACCGCAAGATTGCTTCAGGCCCTAGTGTGGTTCCGGCACGGCAAGCTGAGCCTTTGGTTAATTCCTCTTCCTGGTGGGAAATGAGAGTTAAATTTGCCAGTCCAGACACCTCCAGCTAGTCTCTCATTGGTTCTCCCTATTCCTGTTCATTTCCCGCAGAAATTGCAAACTGGGCCAAACAGGAGGTTAAAGGCACTGACTCTCCAAGTGGGGAGAGTGTTAGTAAAGCGTCTGGAATGTTGCACCCGAGTACCAGGGGACTTAAACTGAGACATATTTGAACACGTTTCCCAATCACACGGTGGATCATACTCTGGGTTCCACATGCATGTTTTAGCTGAAGGAAGAATCCCTTAAACCTGGAGAGTTGAGACCCATGGAATGGGTACCATGCAATATGACTTCAAAGGGTCTGCATTTGCTCACCGAACCTCAACAATCCTATCACTGCTGCGTTTATGCTGCTCTACACACACTTGATTCTCTTTCAGAGACATGTAAATCCATAGGTTTTAAGATTCTTACTAGTCAGGTATATTCTTAGGCGTTTAATATGGGGTGTTGAGTCCACTTCGTTGAGGAAGGAGTAGCTCTTGTCTATTACATATTTGGCTTATGGAACGGTATCTGTGCTAATTTCAATCTCTGGTTTTATGCAGCACCCCAACTGACCTTTCCCCTTAAGCAAGCATAAGATGGTTTTCTACATTTGAGACCCTTTTCTGTTTTGTAATTCAGTTCCTGGGTAGCTAAGTTTACATTCCGTGTATTAGTGATACCTTATGATATTTCTTTTTCTGTGTGACTTATTTCTCTTAGAATCATCGTATCTGAATCCACTCATTATGGTGCTACGGGCCTGATGACATAGATTTCATTGCTGAGTGATATTACATTGTACGTAAATACCACAAATTCTTTATTCATTTTTCGCTTTCTGTGATATTGAACTTGTACCATAAACGAGGATCTTGTAAACAGAGCCGTCCCAAACTTTGGGGTGGCTGTGTCTTTTTGATTTTAATTTCCCTAAGCTATAGGAGCATAAGTGGAAGTGCCCTAGGCTCTGTTGCTTTGTTTTTTAGATGTTTCAGGAAACACCATACACTTCTCCAGAGTGGCTGTTGGCAATTTACATCCCGCCCATCAGCATAACAAGGCTCCCAGTTCTCCATGGCCTGTCCTGCCTTTCTGGATTTTACACTTTTTTCAGATGGCCCTTTTGCCCGTGGGGCAGTGAGACTTCATTGTAGTGCAGATTTCCTTTGCAAGCTTGCTTGGTTGCCCAAAAAGTGCGTATGCGTTTTTTCCTGAATATATTCAGGAAAAAACGCATACGCCCTTTCTGGCCAAGTGCATCATTGTGGACGTTCTGCCTCTTTTCCTATGCTTTTCATGCAATTCCAGTCTACCTCCTGAAATCGGTGTCCTGCAATTCTGCCCCGCTTTCAAGTCCTCTTGGCAGCCTTACTTCAATATATTTTTGGATGATAGCTGTCATTTATAACTCTGCAGGTTTGTGAATGACAGGGCCCCTGAGATCCTTTCTTCAACTCGCTTTCTTGTGAGCTGGCCGCAACACCGCAAGATTGCTTCAGGCCCTAGTGTGGTTCCGGCACGGCAAGCTGAGCCTTTGGTTAATTCCTCTTCCTGGTGGGAAATGAGAGTTAAATTTGCCCGTCCAGACACCTCCAGCTAGTCTCTCATTGGTTCTCCCTATTCCTGTTCATTTCCCGCAGAAATTGCAAACTGGGCCAAACAGGAGGTTAAAGGCACTGACTCTCCAAGTGGGGAGAGTGTTAGTAAAGCGTCTGGAATGTTGCACCCGAGTACCAGGGGACGAAAACTGAGACAAATTTGATCACGTTTCCCGATCACACGGTGCATCATATTCTGGGTTCCACATGCATGTTTTAGCTGAAGGAAGAATCACTTACCTGGAGAGTTGTGACCCATGGAATGGGTACCATGCAATATGACTTCAAAGGCTCTGCATTTGCTCACCGAACCTCACCAATCCTATCACTGCTGCATTTATGCTGCTGTACACACGCTTGATTCTCTTTTGGAGACATGTAAATCCATAGGTTTTAAGATTCTTACTAGTCAGGTATATCCTTAGGCGTTTAATATGGGGTGTTGAGTCCACTTCGTTGAGGAAGGAGTAGCTCTTGTCTATTACATATTTGGCTTTGGAACGGTATCTGTGCTAATTTCAATCTCTGGTTTTATGCAGCACCCCAACTCACCTTTCCCCTTAAGCAAGCATAAGTTGGTTTTCTACATTTGAGACCCTGTTCTGTTTTGTAATTCAGTTCCTGGGTAGCCAAGTTTGCATTCCGTGTATTAGTGATACCTTATGATATTTCTTTTTCTGTGTGACTTATTTCTCTTAGAATCATCGTACCTGAATTCACTCATTATGCTGCTACGGGTCTGATGACATAGATTTCATTGCTGAGTGATATTGCATTGTACGTAAATACCACAAATTCTTTATTCATTTTTCGCTTTCTGTGATATTGAACTTGTACCATAAACGAGGATCTTGTAAACAGAGCCATCCCAAACTTTGTGGTGGATGTGTCTTTTTGATTTGAATTTCCCTAAGCTATAGGAGCATAAGTGGAAGTGCCCTAGGCTCTGTTGCTTTGTTTTTTAGATGTTTCAGGAAACACCATACACTTCTCCAGAGTGGCTGTTGGCAATTTACATCCCGCCCATCAGCATAACAAGGCTCCCAATTCTCCATTGCCTGTCCTGCCTTTCTGGATTTTACACTTTTTTCAGATGGCCCTTTTGCCCCGGGGGCAGTGAGACTTCATTGTAGTGCAGATTTCCTTTGCAAGCTTGCTTGGTTGGCCAAAAAGGGCGTATGCGTTTTCTCCTGAATATATTCAGGAAAAAACGCATACGCCCTTTTTGGCCAAGTGCATCATTGTGGACGTTCTGCCTCTTTTCCTATGCTTTTCATGCAATTTCAGTCTACCTCCTGAAATCGGTTTCCTGCAATTCTGCCCCGCTTTCAAGTGCTCGTGGCAGACTTACTTCAATATATTTTTGGACGATAGCTGTCATTTATAACTCTGCAGGTTTGTGAATGACAGGGCCCCTGAGATCCTTTCTTCAACTCGCTTTCTTGTGAGCTGGCCGCAACACCGCAAGATTGCTTCAAGCCCTAGTGTGGTTCCGGCACGGCAAGCTGAGCCTTTGGTTAATTCCTCTTCCTGGTGGGAAATGAGAGTTAAATTTGCCCGTCCAGACACCTCCAGCTAGTCTCTCATTGGTTCTCCCTATTCCTGTTCACTTCCCGCGGAAATTGCAAACTGGGCCAAACAGGAAGTTAAAGGCACTGACTCTCCAAGTGGGGAGAGTGTTAGTAAAGCGTCTGGAATGTTGCACTCGAGTACCAGGGGACAAAAACTGAGACATATTTGAACACGTTTCCCGATCACACGGTGGATCATACTCTGGGTTACACATGCATGTTTTAGCTGAATGAAGAATCCCTTAAACCTGGAGAGTTGAGACCCATGGAATGGGTACCATGCAATATGACTTCAAAGGGTCTGCATTTGCTCACCGAACCTCACCAATCCTATCACTGCTGCGTTTATGCCGTGATACACACGCTTGATTCGCTTTCGGAGACATATAAATCCATAGGTTTTAAGATTCTTACTAGTCAGGTATATTCTTAGGCGTTTAATATGGGGTGTTGAGTCCACTTCGTTGAGCAAGGAGTTGCTCTTGTCTATTACATATTTGGCTTATGGAACGGTACCTGTGTTAATTTCAATCTCTGGTTTTATGCAGCACCCCAACTCACCTTTCCCCTTAAGCAAGCATAAGTTGGTTTTCTACATTTGAGACCCTGTTCTGTTTTGTAATTCAGTTCCTGGGTATCCAAGTTTACATTCCGTGTATTAGTGATACCTTATGATATTTCTTTTTCTGTGTGACTTATTTCTCTTAGAATCATCGTACTTGAGTCCACTCATTATGCTGCTACGGGTCTGATGACATAGATTTCATTGCTGAGTGATATTGCATTGTACATATACCACAAATTCTTTATTCATTTTTCGCTTTCTGTGATATTGAACTTGTACCATAAACGAGGATCTTGTAAACAGAGCCGTCCCAAACTTTTGGGTGGCTGTGTCTTTTTGATTTGAATTTCCCTAAGCTATAGGAGCATAAGTGGAAGTGCCCTAGGCTCTGTTGCTTTGTTTTTTAGATGTTTCAGGAAACACCATACACTTCTCCAGAGTGGCTGTTGGCAATTTACATCCCGCCCATCAGCATAACAAGGCTCCCAGTTCTCCGTGGCCTGTCTTGCCTTTCTGGATTTTACACTTTTTTTATGGCCCTTTTGCCCCGGGGGCAGTGAGACTTCATTGTAGTGCAGATTTCCTTTGCAAGCTTGCTTGGTTGGCCAAAAAGCGCGTATGCGTTTTTTCCTGAATATATTCAGGAAAAAACGCATACGCCCTTTTTGGCCAAGTGCATCATTGTGGACGTTCTGCCTCTTTTCCTATGCTTTTCATGCAATTCCAGTCTACCGCCTGAAATCGGTTTCCTGCAATTCTGCCCCGCTTTCAAGTGCTCTTGGCAGCCTTACTTCAATATATTTTTGGACGATAGCTGTCATTTATAACTCTGCAGGTTTGTGAATGACAGTGCCCCTGAGATCCTTTCTTCAACTCTCTTTATTGTGAGCTGGCTGCAACACCGCAGGATTGCTTCAGGCCCTAGTGTGGTTCTGGCACGGCAAGCTGAGCCTGTGGTTAATTCCTCTTCCTGGTGGGAAATGAGAGTTAAATTTGCCCGTCCAGACACCTCCAGCTAGTCTCTCATTGGTTCTCCCTATTCCTGTTCATTTCCCGCAGAAATTGCAAACTGGGCCAAACACGACGTTAAAGGCACTGACTCTCCAAGTGGGGAGAGTGTTAGTAAAGCGTCTGGAATGTTGCACCCGAGTACCAGGGGACGAAAACTGAGACACATTTGAACACGTTTCCCGATCACACGGTGGATCATACTCTGGGTTCCACATGCATGTTTTAGCTGAAGGAGGAATCCCTTAAACCTGGAGAGTTGTGACCCATGGAATGGGTACCATGCTATATGACTTCAAAGGGTCTGCATTTGCTCACCGAACCTCACCAATCCTATCACTGCTGAGTTTATGCTGCTGTACACACGCTTGATTCTCTTTCAGAGACATGTAAATCCATAGGTTTTAAGATTCTTACCAGTCAGGTATATTCTTAGGCGTTTAATATGGGGTGTTGAGTCCACTTCATTGAGCAAGGAGTAGCTCTTGTCTATTACATATTTGGCTTATGGAACGGTATCTGTGCTAATTTCAATCTCTGGTTTTATGCAGCACCCCAACTCACCTTTCCCTTAAGCAAGCATAAGTTGGTTTTCTACATTTGAGACCCTGTTCTGTTTTGTAATTCAGTTCCTGTGTAGCCAAGTTTACATTCCGTGTATTAGTGATACCTTATGATATTTCTTTTTCTGTGTGACATATTTCACTTAGAATGATCGTACCTGAATCCACTCATTATGCTGCTACGGGCCTGATGACATAGATTTCATTGCTGAGTGATATGGCATTGTACGTAAGTACCACAAATTCTTTATTCATTTTTCGCTTTCTGTGATAATGAACTTGTACCATAAACGAGGATCTTGTAAACAGAGCCGTCCCAAACTTTTGGGTGGCTGTGTCTTTTTGATTTGAATTTCCCTAAGCTATAGGAGCATAAGTGGAAGTGCCCTAGGCTCTGTTGCTTTGTTTTTTAGATGTTTCAGGAAACACCATACACTTCTCCAGAGTGGCTGTTGGCAATTTACATCCCGCCCATCAGCATAACAAGGCTCCCAGTTCTCCATGGCCTGTCCTGCCTTTCTGGATTTTACACTTTTTTCAGATGGCCCTTTTGCCCGGGGGGCAGTGAGACTTCATTGTAGTGCAGATTTCCTTTGCAAGCTTGCTTGGTTGGCCAAAAAGGGAGTATGCGTTTTTTCCTGAATATATTCAGGAAAAAACGCATACGCCCTTTTTGGCCAAGTGCATCATTGTGGACGTTCTGCCTCTTTTCCTATGCTTTTCATCCAATTCCAGTCTACCTCCTGAAATCGGTTTCCTGCAATTCTGCCCCGCTTTCAAGTGCTCTTGGCAGCCTTACTTCAATATATTTTTGGACGATAGCTGTCATTTATAACTCTGCAGGTTTGTGAATGACAGTGCCCCTGAGATCCTTTCTTCAACTCTCTTTATTGTGAGCTGGCTGCAACACCGCAGGATTGCTTCAGGCCCTAGTGTGGTTCCGGCACGGCAAGCTGTGACTTTGGTTAATTCCTCTTCCTGGTGGGAAATGAGAATTAAATTTGCCCGTCCAGACACCTCCAGCAGGTCTCTCATTGGTTCTCCCTATTCCTGTTCATTTCCCGCAGAAATTGCAAACTGGGCCAAACAGGAGGTTAAAGGCACTGACTCTCCAAGTGGGGAGAGTGTTAGTAAAGCGTCTGGAATGTTGCACCCGAGTACCAGGGGACGAAAACTGAGACACATTTGAACACGTTTCCCGATCACACGGTGGATCATACTCTGGGTTCCACATGCATGTTTTAGCTGAAGGA
The DNA here is from genome assembly GCF_949774975.1 of Lagenorhynchus albirostris. NCBI lineage: Eukaryota > Metazoa > Chordata > Mammalia > Artiodactyla > Delphinidae > Lagenorhynchus > Lagenorhynchus albirostris. Next base: position 104,904,294 of record NC_083095.1, on the reverse strand, counting down.
GGAATCCCTTAAACCTGGAGAGTTGTGACCCATGGAATGGGTACCATGCTATATGACTTCAAAGGGTCTGCATTTGCTCACCGAACCTCACCAATCCTATCACTGCTGAGTTTATGCTGCTGTACACACGCTTGATTCTCTTTCGGAGACATATAAATCCATAGGTTTTAAGATTCTTACTAGTCAGGTATATTCTTAGGCGTTTAATATGGGGTGTTGAGTCCACTTCGTTGAGCAAGGAGTAGCTCTTGACTATTACATATTTGGCTTATGGAACGGTATCTGTACTAATTTCAATCTCTGGTTTTATGCAGCACCCCAACTCACCTTTCCCCTTAAGCAAGCATAAGTTGGTTTTCTACATTTGAGACCCTGTTCTGTTTTGTAATTCAGTTCCTGTGTAGCCAAGTTTACATTCCGTGTATTAGTGATATCTTATGATGTTGCTTTTTCAGTGTGACTTATTTCACTTAGAATCATCGTATCTGAATCCACTCATTATGGTGCTACGGGCCTGATGACATAGATTTCATTGCTGAGTGATATTGAATTGTACGTAAATACCACAAATTCTTTATTCATTTTTCGCTTTCTGTGATATTGAACTTGTACCATAAACGAGGATCTTGTAAACAGAGCCGTCCCAAACTTTGGGGTGGCTGTGTCTTTTTGATTTTAATTTCCCTAAGCTATAGGAGCATAAGTGGAAGTGCCCTAGGCTCTGTTGCTTTGTTTTTTAGATGTTTCAGGAAACACCATACACTTCGCCAGAGTGGCTGTTGGCAATTTACATCCCGCCCATCAGCATAACAAGGCTCCCAATTCTCCATGGCCTGTCCTGCCTTTCTGGATTTTACACTTTTTGCAGATGGCCCTTTTGCCCGTGGGGCAGTGAGACTTCATTGTAGTGCAGATTTCCTTTGCAAGCTTGCTTGGTTGGCCAAAAAGGGCGTATGCGTTTTTTCCTGAATATATTCAGGAAAAAACGCATACGCCCTTTTTGGCCAAGTGCATCATTGTGGACGTTCTGCCTCTTTTCCTATGCTTTTCATGCAATTCCAGTCTACCTAATGAAATCGGTTTCCTACAATTATGCCCCGATTTCAAGTCCTCTTGGCAGCCTTACTTCAATATATTTTTGGACGATATCTGTCATTTATAACTCTGCAGGTTTGTGAATGACAGTGCCCCTGAGCTCCTTTGTTTAATTCGCTTTCTTGTGAGCTGGCCGCAACACCGCAAGATTGCTTCAGGCCCTAGTGTGGTTCCGGCACGGCAAGCTGAGCCTTTGGTTAATTCCTCTTCCTGGTGGGAAATGAGAGTTAAATTTGCCCGTCCAGACACCTCCAGCTAGTCTCTCATTGGTTCTCCCTATTCCTGTTCATTTCCCGCAGAAATTGCAAACTGGGCCAAACAGGAGGTTAAAGGCACTGACTCTCCAAGTGGGGAGAGTGTTAGTAAAGCGTCTGGAATGTTGCACCCGAGTACCAGGGGACTTAAACTGAGACATATTTGAACACGTTTCCCGATCACACGGTGGATCATACTCTGGGTTCCACATGCATGTTTTACCTGAAGGAAGAATCCCTTAAACCTGGAGAGTTGAGACCCATGGAATGGGTACCATGCAATATGACTTCAAAGGGTCTGCATTTGCTCACCGAAACTCACCAATCCTATCACTGCTGCGTTTATGCTGCTGTACACACGCTTGACTCTCTTTTGGAGACATGTAAATCCATAGGTTTTAAGATTCTTACTAGTCAGGTATATTCTTAGGCGTTTAATATGGGGTGTTGAGTCCACTTCGTTGAGCAAGGAGTAGCTCTTGTCTATTACATATTTGGCTTATGGAATGGTATCTGTGCTAATTTCAATCTCTGGTTTTATGCAGTCCCCCAACTCACCTTTCCCCTTAAGCAAGCATAGGTTGGTTTTCTACATTTGAGACCCTGTTCTGTTTTGAAATTCAGTTCCTGGGTAGCCAAGTTTACATTCCGTGTATTAGTGATACCTTATTATATTTCTTTTTCTGTGTGACATATTTCACTTAGAATCATTGTACCTGAATCCACTCATTATGCTGCTACGGGTCTGATGACATAGATTTCATTGCTGAGTGATATTGCATTGTACGTAAATACCACAAATTCTTTATTCATTTTTCGCTTTCTGTGATATTGAACTTGTACCATGAACGAGGTTCTTGTAAACAGAGTTGTCCCAAACGTTGGTGTGGCTGTGACTTTTTGAATTTAATTTCCCTAAGCTATAGGAGCATAAGTGGAAGTGCCCTAGGCTCTGTTGCTTTGTTTTTTAGATGTTTCAGGAAACACCATACACTTCTCCAGAGTGGCTGTTGGCAATTTACATCCCGCCCATCAGCATAACAAGGCTCCCAGTTCTCCATGGCCTGTCCTGCCTTTCTGGATTTTACACTTTTTTCAGATGGCCCTTTTGCCCGTGGGGCAGTGAGACTTCATTGTAGTGCAGATTTCCTTTGCAAGCTTGCTTGGTTGGCCAAAAAGGGCGTATGCGTTTTTTCCTGAATATATTCAGGAAAAAACGCATACGCCCTTTTTGGCCAAGTGCATCATTGTGGACGTTCTGCCTCTTTTCCTATGCTTTTCATGCAATTCCAGTCTACCGCCTGAAATCGGTGTCCTGCAATTCTGCCCCGCTTTCAAGTGCTCTTGGCAGCCTTACTTCAATATATTTTTGGACGATAGCTGTCATTTATAACTCTGCAGGTTTGTGAATGACAGGGCCCCTGAGATCCTTTCTTCAACTCTCTTTATTGTGAGCTGGCCGCAACACCGCAGGATTGCTTCAGGCCCTAGTGTGGTTCCCGGACGGCAAGCTGAGCCTTTGGTTGATTCCTCTTCCTGGTGGGAAATGAGAGTTAAATTTGCACGTCCAGACACCTCCAGCTAGTCTCTCATTGGTTCTCCCTATTCCTGTTCATTTCCCACAGAAATTGCAAACTGGGCCAAACAGGAGGTTAAAGGCACTGACTCTCCAAGTGGGGAGAGTGTTAGTAAAGCGTCTGGAATGTTGCACCCGAGTACCAGGGGACGAAAACTGAGACACATTTGAACACGTTTCCCGATCACACGGTGGATCATACTCTGGGTTCCACATGCATGTATTAGCTGAAGGAGGAATCCCTTAAACCTGGAGAGTTGTGACCCATGGAATGGGTACCATGCTATATGACTTCAAAGGGTCTGCATTTGCTCACCGAACCTCACCAATCCTATCACTGCTGTGTTTATGCTGCTGTACACACGCTTGATTCTCTTTCAGAGACATGTAAATCCATAGGTTTTAAGATTCTTACCAGTCAGGTATATTCTTAGGCGTTTAATATGGGGTGTTGAGTCCACTTCGTTGAGCAAGGAGTAGCTCTTGTCTATTACATATTTGGCTTATGGAACGGTATCTGTGCTAATTTCAATCTCTGGTTTTATGCAGCACCCCAACTCAACTTTCCCTTAAGCAAGCATAAGTTGGTTTTCTACATTTGAGACCCTGTTCTGTTTTGTAATTCAGTTCCTGTGTAGCCAAGTTTACATTCCGTGTATTAGTGATACCTTATGATATTTCTTTTTCTGTGTGACACATTTCACTTAGAATCATCGTACCTGAATCCACTCATTATGCTGCTACGGGCCTGATGACATAGATTTCATTGCTGAGTGATATGGCATTGTACGTAAGTACCACAAATTCTTTATTCATTTTTCGCTTTCTGTGATATTGAACTTGTACCATAAACGAGGTTCTTGTAAACAGAGCCGTCCCAAACTTTTGGGTGGCTGTGTCTTTTTGATTTGAATTTCCCTAAGCTATAGGAGCATAAGTGGAAGTGCCCTAGGCTCTGTTGCTTTGTTTTTTAGATGTTTCAGGAAACACCATACACTTCTCCAGAGTGGCTGTTGGCAATTTACATCCCGCCCATCAGCATAACAAGGCTCCCAGTTCTCCATGGCCTGTCCTGTCTTTCTGGATTTTACACTTTTTTCAGATGGCCCTTTTGCCCGGGGGGCAGTGAGACTTCATTGTAGTGCAGATTTCCTTTGCAAGCTTGCTTGGTTGGCCAAAAAGGGCGCATGCGTTTTTTCCTGAATATATTCAGGAAAAAACGCATACGCCCTTTTTGGCCAAGTGCATCATTGTGGACGTTCTGCCTCTTTTCCTATGCTTTTCATGCAATTCCAGTCTACCTCCTGAAATCGGTTTCCTGCAATTCTGCCCCGCTTTCAAGTGCTCTTGGCAGCCTTACTTCAATATATTTTTGGACGATAGCTGTCATTTATAACTCTGCAGGTTTGTGAATGACAGTGCCCCTGAGATCCTTTCTTCAACTCTCTTTATTGTGAGCTGGCTGCAACACCGCAAGATTGCTTCAGGCCCTAGTGTGGTTCCGGCACGGCAAGCTGAGCCTTTGGTTAATTCCTCTTCCTGGTGGGAAATGAGAGTTAAATTTGCCCGTCCAGACTCCTCCAGCTAGTTTCTCATTGGTTCTCCCTATTCCTGTTCATTTCCCGCAGAAATTGCAAACTGGGCCAAACAGGACGTTAAAGGCACTGACTCTCCAAGTGGGGAGAGTGTTAGTAAAGCGTCTGGAATGTTGCACCCGAGTACCAGGGGACGAAAACTGAGACACATTTGAACACGTTTCCCGATCACACGGTGGATCATACTCTGGGTTCCACATGCATGTTTTAGCTGAAGGAGGAATCCCTTAAACCTGGAGAGTTGTGACCCATGGAATGGGTACCATGCTATATGACTTCAAAGGGTCTGCATTTGCTCACCGAACCTCACCAATCCTATCACTGCTGAGTTTATGCTGCTGTACACACGCTTGATTCTCTTTCAGAGACATGTAAATCCATAGGTTTTAAGATTCTTACCAGTCAGGTATATTCTTAGGCGTTTAATATGGGGTGTTGAGTCCACTTCGTTGAGCAAGGAGTAGCTCTTGTCTATTACATATTTGGCTTATGGAACGGTATCTGTGCTAATTTCAATCTCTGGTTTTATGCAGCACCCCAACTCAACTTTCCCTTAAGCAAGCATAAGTTGGTTTTCTACATTTGAGACCCTGTTCTGTTTTGTAATTCAGTTCCTGTGTAGCCAAGTTTACATTCCGTGTATTAGTGATACCTTATGATATTTCTTTTTCTGTGTGACACATTTCACTTAGAATCATCGTACCTGAATCCACTCATTATGCTGCTACGGGCCTGATGACATAGATTTCATTGCTGAGTGATATGGCATTGTACATAAGTACCACAAATTCTTTATTCATTTTTCGCTTTCTGTGATATTGAACTTGTACCATAAACGAGGTTCTTGTAAACAGAGCCGTCCCAAACTTTTGGGTGGCTGTGTCTTTTTGATTTGAATTTCCCTAAGCTATAGGAGCATAAGTGGAAGTGCCCTAGGCTCTGTTGCTTTGTTTTTTAGATGTTTCAGGAAACACCATACACTTCTCCAGAGTGGCTGTTGGCAATTTACATCCCGCCCATCAGCATAACAAGGCTCCCAGTTCTCCATGGCCTGTCCTGCCTTTCTGGATTTTACACTTTTTTCAGATGGCCCTTTTGCCCGGGGGGCAGTGAGACTTCATTGTAGTGCAGATTTCCTTTGCAAGCTTGCTTGGTTGGCCAAAAAGGGCGCATGCGTTTTTTCCTGAATATATTCAGGAAAAAACGCATACGCCCTTTTTGGCCAAGTGCATCATTGTGGACGTTCTGCCTCTTTTCCTATGCTTTTCATGCAATTCCAGTCTACCTCCTGAAATCGGTTTCCTGCAATTCTGCCCCGCTTTCAAGTGCTCTTGGCAGCCTTACTTCAATATATTTTTGGACGATAGCTGTCATTTATAACTCTGCAGGTTTGTGAATGACAGTGCCCCTGAGATCCTTTCTTCAACTCTCTTTATTGTGAGCTGGCCGCAACACCGCAGGATTGCTTCAGGCCCTAGTGTGGTTCTGGCACGGCAAGCTGAGCCTTTGGTTAATTCCTCTTCCTGGTGGGAAATGAGAGTTAAATTTGCCCGTCCAGACACCTCCAGCTAGTTTCTCATTGGTTCTCCCTATTCCTGTTCATTTCCCGCAGAAATTGCAAACTGGGCCAAACAGGACGTTAAAGGCACTGACTCTCCAAGTGGGGAGAGTGTTAGTAAAGCGTCTGGAATGTTGCACCCGAGTACCAGGGGACGAAAACTGAGACACATTTGAACACGTTTCCCGATCACACGGTGGATCATACTCTGGGTTCCACATGCATGTATTACCTGAAGGAGGAATCCCTTAAACCTGGAGAGTTGTGACCCATGGAATGGGTACCATGCTATATGACTTCAAAGGGTCTGCATTTGCTCACCGAACCTCACCAATCCTATCACTGCTGCGTTTATGCTGCTGTACACACGCTTGATTCTCTTTCAGAGACATGTAAATCCATAGGTTTTAAGATTCTTACCAGTCAGGTATATTCTTAGGCGTTTAATATGGGGTGTTGAGTCCACTTCATTGAGCAAGGAGTAGCTCTTGTCTATTACATATTTGGCTTATGGAACGGTATCTGTGCTAATTTCAATCTCTGGTTTTATGCAGCACCCCAACTCACCTTTCCCTTAAGCAAGCATAAGTTGGTTTTCTACATTTGAGACCCTGTTCTGTTTTGTAATTCAGTTCCTGGGTAGCCAAGTTTACATTCCGTGTATTAGTGATACCTTATGATATTTCTTTTTCTGTGTGACATATTTCACTTAGAAGCATCGTACCTGAATCCACTCATTATGCTGCTACGGGCCTGATGACATAGATTTCATTGCTGAGTGATATGGCATTGTACATAAGTACCACAAATTCTTTATTCATTTTTCGCTTTCTGTGATATTGAACTTGTACCATAAACGAGGTTCTTGTAAACAGAGCCGTCCCAAACTTTTGGGTGGCTGTGTCTTTTTGATTTGAATTTCCCTAAGCTATAGGAGCATAAGTGGAAGTGCCCTAGGCTCTGTTGCTTTGTTTTTTAGATGTTTCAGGAAACACCATACACTTCTCCAGAGTGGCTGTTGGCAATTTACATCCCGCCCATCAGCATAACAAGGCTCCCAGTTCTCCATGGCCTGTCCTGCCTTTCTGGATTTTACACTTTTTTCAGATGGCCCTTTTGCCCGGGGGGCAGTGAGACTTCATTGTAGTGCAGATTTCCTTTGCAAGCTTGCTTGTTTGGCCAAAAAGGGCGCATGCGTTTTTTCCTGAATATATTCAGGAAAAAACGCATACGCCCTTTTTGGCCAAGTGCATCATTGTGGACGTTCTGCCTCTTTTCCTATGCTTTTCATGCAATTCCAGTCTACCTCCTGAAATCGGTGTCCTGCAATTCTGCCCCGCTTTCAAGTGCTCTTGGCAGCCTTACTTCAATATATTTTTGGACGATAGCTGTCATTTATAACTCTGCAGGTTTGTGAATGACAGTGCCCCTGAGATCCTTTCTTCAACTCTCTTTATTGTGAGCTGGCCGCAACACCGCAGGATTGCTTCAGGCCCTAGTGTGGTTCCGGCACGGCAAGCTGAGCCTTTGGTTAATTCCTCTTCCTGGTGGGAAATGAGAGTTAAATTTGCCCGTCCAGACACCTCCAGCTAGTTTCTCATTGGTTCTCCCTATTCCTGTTCATTTCCCGCAGAAATTGCAAACTGGGCCAAACAGGACGTTAAAGGCACTGACTCTCCAAGTGGGGAGAGTGTTAGTAAAGCGTCTGGAATGTTGCACCCGAGTACCAGGGGACGAAAACTGAGACACATTTGAACACGTTTCCCGATCACACGGTGGATCATACTCTGGGTTCCACATGCATGTATTAGCTGAAGGAGGAATCCCTTAAACCTGGAGAGTTGTGACCCATGGAATGGGTACCATGCTATATGACTTCAAAGGGTCTGCATTTGCTCACCGAACCTCACCAATCCTATCACTGCTGTGTTTATGCTGCTGTACACACGCTTGATTCTCTTTCAGAGACATGTAAATCCATAGGTTTTAAGATTCTTACCAGTCAGGTATATTCTTAGGCGTTTAATATGGGGTGTTGAGTCCACTTCGTTGAGCAAGGAGTAGCTCTTGTCTATTACATATTTGGCTTATGGAACGGTATCTGTGCTAATTTCAATCTCTGGTTTTATGCAGCACCCCAACTCAACTTTCCCTTAAGCAAGCATAAGTTGGTTTTCTACATTTGAGACCCTGTTCTGTTTTGTAATTCAGTTCCTGTGTAGCCAAGTTTACATTCCGTGTATTAGTGATACCTTATGATATTTCTTTTTCTGTGTGACACATTTCACTTAGAATCATCGTACCTGAATCCACTCATTATGCTGCTACGGGCCTGATGACATAGATTTCATTGCTGAGTGATATGGCATTGTACGTAAGTACCACAAATTCTTTATTCATTTTTCGCTTTCTGTGATATTGAACTTGTACCATAAACGAGGTTCTTGTAAACAGAGCCGTCCCAAACTTTTGGGTGGCTGTGTCTTTTTGATTTGAATTTCCCTAAGCTATAGGAGCATAAGTGGAAGTGCCCTAGGCTCTGTTGCTTTGTTTTTTAGATGTTTCAGGAAACACCATACACTTCTCCAGAGTGGCTGTTGGCAATTTACATCCCGCCCATCAGCATAACAAGGCTCCCAGTTCTCCATGGCCTGTCCTGCCTTTCTGGATTTTACACTTTTTTCAGATGGCCCTTTTGCCCGGGGGGCAGTGAGACTTCATTGTAGTGCAGATTTCCTTTGCAAGCTTGCTTGGTTGGCCAAAAAGGGCGCATGCGTTTTTTCCTGAATATATTCAGGAAAAAACGCATACGCCCTTTTTGGCCAAGTGCATCATTGTGGACGTTCTGCCTCTTTTCCTATGCTTTTCATGCAATTCCAGTCTACCTCCTGAAATCGGTTTCCTGCAATTCTGCCCCGCTTTCAAGTGCTCTTGGCAGCCTTACTTCAATATATTTTTGGACGATAGCTGTCATTTATAACTCTGCAGGTTTGTGAATGACAGTGCCCCTGAGATCCTTTCTTCAACTCTCTTTATTGTGAGCTGGCTGCAACACCGCAAGATTGCTTCAGGCCCTAGTGTGGTTCCGGCACGGCAAGCTGAGCCTTTGGTTAATTCCTCTTCCTGGTGGGAAATGAGAGTTAAATTTGCCCGTCCAGACTCCTCCAGCTAGTTTCTCATTGGTTCTCCCTATTCCTGTTCATTTCCCGCAGAAATTGCAAACTGGGCCAAACAGGACGTTAAAGGCACTGACTCTCCAAGTGGGGAGAGTGTTAGTAAAGCGTCTGGAATGTTGCACCCGAGTACCAGGGGACGAAAACTGAGACACATTTGAACACGTTTCCCGATCACACGGTGGATCATACTCTGGGTTCCACATGCATGTTTTAGCTGAAGGAGGAATCCCTTAAACCTGGAGAGTTGTGACCCATGGAATGGGTACCATGCTATATGACTTCAAAGGGTCTGCATTTGCTCACCGAACCTCACCAATCCTATCACTGCTGAGTTTATGCTGCTGTACACACGCTTGATTCTCTTTCAGAGACATGTAAATCCATAGGTTTTAAGATTCTTACCAGTCAGGTATATTCTTAGGCGTTTAATATGGGGTGTTGAGTCCACTTCGTTGAGCAAGGAGTAGCTCTTGTCTATTACATATTTGGCTTATGGAACGGTATCTGTGCTAATTTCAATCTCTGGTTTTATGCAGCACCCCAACTCACCTTTCCCTTAAGCAAGCATAAGTTGGTTTTCTACATTTGAGACCCTGTTCTGTTTTGTAATTCAGTTCCTGTGTAACCAAGTTTACATTCCGTGTATTAGTGATACCTTATGATATTTCTTTTTCTGTGTGACACATTTCACTTAGAAGCATCGTACCTGAATCCACTCATTATGCTGCTACGGGCCTGATGACATAGATTTCATTGCTGAGTGATATGGCATTGTACATAAGTACCACAAATTCTTTATTCATTTTTCGCTTTCTGTGATATTGAACTTGTACCATAAACGAGGTTCTTGTAAACAGAGCCGTCCCAAACTTTTGGGTGGCTGTGTCTTTTTGATTTGAATTTCCCTAAGCTATAGGAGCATAAGTGGAAGTGCCCTAGGCTCTGTTGCTTTGTTTTTTAGATGTTTCAGGAAACACCATACACTTCTCCAGAGTGGCTGTTGGCAATTTACATCCCGCCCATCAGCATAACAAGGCTCCCAGTTCTCCATGGCCTGTCCTGCCTTTCTGGATTTTACACTTTTTTCAGATGGCCCTTTTGCCCGGGGGGCAGTGAGACTTCATTGTAGTGCAGATTTCCTTTGCAAGCTTGCTTGGTTGGCCAAAAAGGGCGCATGCGTTTTTTCCTGAATATATTCAGGAAAAAACGCATACGCCCTTTTTGGCCAAGTGCATCATTGTGGACGTTCTGCCTCTTTTCCTATGCTTTTCATGCAATTCCAGTCTACCTCCTGAAATCGGTTTCCTGCAATTCTGCCCCGCTTTCAAGTGCTCTTGGCAGCCTTACTTCAATATATTTTTGGACGATAGCTGTCATTTATAACTCTGCAGGTTTGTGAATGACAGTGCCCCTGAGATCCTTTCTTCAACTCTCTTTATTGTGAGCTGGCCGCAACACCGCAGGATTGCTTCAGGCCCTAGTGTGGTTCCGGCACGGCAAGCTGAGCCTTTGGTTAATTCCTCTTCCTGGTGGGAAATGAGAGTTAAATTTGCCCGTCCAGACACCTCCAGCTAGTTTCTCATTGGTTCTCCCTATTCCTGTTCATTTCCCGCAGAAATTGCAAGCTGGGCCAAACAGGACGTTAAAGGCACTGACTCTCCAAGTGGGGAGAGTGTTAGTAAAGCGTCTGGAATGTTGCACCCGAGTACCAGGGGACGAAAACTGAGACACATTTGAACACGTTTCCCGATCACACGGTGGATCATACTCTGGGTTCCACATGCATGTTTTAGCTGAAGGAGGAATCCCTTAAACCTGGAAAGTTGTGACCCATGGAATGGGTACCATGCTATATGACTTCAAAGGGTCTGCATTTGCTCACCGAACCTCACCAATCCTATCACTGCTGAGTTTATGCTGCTGTACACACGCTTGATTCTCTTTCAGAGACATGTAAATCCATAGGTTTTAAGATTCTTACCAGTCAGGTATATTCTTAGGCGTTTAATATGGGGTGTTGAGTCCACTTCGTTGAGCAAGGAGTAGCTCTTGTCTATTACATATTTGGCTTATGGAACGGTATCTGTGCTAATTTCAATCTCTGGTTTTATGCAGCACCCCAACTCAACTTTCCCTTAAGCAAGCATAAGTTGGTTTTCTACATTTGAGACCCTGTTCTGTTTTGTAATTCAGTTCCTGTGTAGCCAAGTTTACATTCCGTGTATTAGTGATACCTTATGATATTTCTTTTTCTGTGTGACACATTTCACTTAGAATCATCGTACCTGAATCCACTCATTATGCTGCTACGGGCCTGATGACATAGATTTCATTGCTGAGTGATATGGCATTGTACGTAAGTACCACAAATTCTTTATTCATTTTTCGCTTTCTGTGATATTGAACTTGTACCATAAACGAGGTTCTTGTAAACAGAGCCGTCCCAAACTTTTGGGTGGCTGTGTCTTTTTGATTTGAATTTCCCTAAGCTATAGGAGCATAAGTGGAAGTGCCCTAGGCTCTGTTGCTTTGTTTTTTAGATGTTTCAGGAAACACCATACACTTCTCCAGAGTGGCTGTTGGCAATTTACATCCCGCCCATCAGCATAACAAGGCTCCCAGTTCTCCATGGCCTGTCCTGCCTTTCTGGATTTTACACTTTTTTCAGATGGCCCTTTTGCCCGGGGGGCAGTGAGACTTCATTGTAGTGCAGATTTCCTTTGCAAGCTTGCTTGGTTGGCCAAAAAGGGCGCATGCGTTTTTTCCTGAATATATTCAGGAAAAAACGCATACGCCCTTTTTGGCCAAGTGCATCATTGTGGACGTTCTGCCTCTTTTCCTATGCTTTTCATGCAATTCCAGTCTACCTCCTGAAATCGGTTTCCTGCAATTCTGCCCCGCTTTCAAGTGCTCTTGGCAGCCTTACTTCAATATATTTTTGGACGATAGCTGTCATTTATAACTCTGCAGGTTTGTGAATGACAGTGCCCCTGAGATCCTTTCTTCAACTCTCTTTATTGTGAGCTGGCTGCAACACCGCAAGATTGCTTCAGGCCCTAGTGTGGTTCCGGCACGGCAAGCTGAGCCTTTGGTTAATTCCTCTTCCTGGTGGGAAATGAGAGTTAAATTTGCCCGTCCAGACTCCTCCAGCTAGTTTCTCATTGGTTCTCCCTATTCCTGTTCATTTCCCGCAGAAATTGCAAACTGGGCCAAACAGGACGTTAAAGGCACTGACTCTCCAAGTGGGGAGAGTGTTAGTAAAGCGTCTGGAATGTTGCACCCGAGTACCAGGGGACGAAAACTGAGACACATTTGAACACGTTTCCCGATCACACGGTGGATCATACTCTGGGTTCCACATGCATGTTTTAGCTGAAGGAGGAATCCCTTAAACCTGGAGAGTTGTGACCCATGGAATGGGTACCATGCTATATGACTTCAAAGGGTCTGCATTTGCTCACCGAACCTCACCAATCCTATCACTGCTGAGTTTATGCTGCTGTACACACGCTTGATTCTCTTTCAGAGACATGTAAATCCATAGGTTTTAAGATTCTTACCAGTCAGGTATATTCTTAGGCGTTTAATATGGGGTGTTGAGTCCACTTCGTTGAGCAAGGAGTAGCTCTTGTCTATTACATATTTGGCTTATGGAACGGTATCTGTGCTAATTTCAATCTCTGGTTTTATGCAGCACCCCAACTCACCTTTCCCTTAAGCAAGCATAAGTTGGTTTTCTACATTTGAGACCCTGTTGTGTTTTGTAATTCAGTTCCTGTGTAGCCAAGTTTACATTCCGTGTATTAGTGATACCTTATGATATTTCTTTTTCTGTGTGACATATTTCACTTAGAATCATCGTACCTGAATCCACTCATTATGCTGATACGGGCCTGATGACATAGATTTCATTGCTGAGTGATATTGCCTTGTACGAAAGTACCACAAATTCTTTATTCATTTTTCGCTTTCTGTGATATTGAACTTGTACCATAAACGAGGATCTTGTAAACAGAGCCGTCCCAAACTTTTGGGTGGCTGTGTCTTTTTGATTTGAATTTCCCTAAGCTATAGGAGCATAAGTGGAAGTGCCCTAGGCTCTGTTGCTTTGTTTTTTAGATGTTTCAGGAAACACCATACACTTCTCCAGAGTGGCTGTTGGCAATTTACATCCCGCCCAGCAGCATAACAAGGCTCCCAGTTCTCCATGGCCTGTCCTGCCTTTCTGGATTTTACATTTTTTCAGATGGCCCTTTTGCCCGGGGGGCAGTGAGACTTCATTGTAGTGCAGATTTCCTTTGCAAGCTTGCTTGGTTGGCCAAAAAGGGCGTATGCGTTTTTTCCTGAATATATTCAGGAAAAAACGCATACGCCCTTTCTGGCCAAGTGCATCATTGTGGACGTTCTGCCTCTTTTCCTATGCTTTTCATGCAATTCCAGTCTACCGCCTGAAATCGGTTTCCTGCAATTCTGCCCCGCTTTCAAGTGCTCTTGGCAGCCTTACTTCAATATATTTTTGGACGATAGCTGTCATTTATAACTCTGCAGGTTTGTGAATGACAGTGCCCCTGAGATCCTTTCTTCAACTCTCTTTATTGTGAGCTGGCTGCAACACCGCAGGATTGCTTCAGGCCCTAGTGTGGTTCCGGCACGGCAAGCTGAGCCTTTGGTTAATTCCTCTTCCTGGTGGGAAATGAGAGTTAAATTTGCCCGTCCAGACACCTCCAGCTAGTCTCTCATTGGTTCTCCCTATTCCTGTTCATTTCCCGCAGAAATTGCAAACTGGGCCAAACACGACGTTAAAGGCACTGACTCTCCAAGTGGGGAGAGTGTTAGTAAAGCGTCTGGAATGTTGCACCCGAGTACCAGGGGACGAAAACTGAGACACATTTGAACACGTTTCCCGATCACACGGTGGATCATACTCTGGGTTCCACATGCATGTTTTAGCTGAAGGAAGAATCCCTTAAACCTGGAGAGTTGAGACCCATGGAATGGGTACCATGCAATATGACTTCAAAGGGTCTGCATTTGCTCACCGAACCTCACTAATCCTATCACTGCTGCGTTTATGCTGCTGTACACACGCTTGATTCCTTTTTGGAGACATAAATCCATAGGTTTTAAAATTCTTACTATTCAGGTATATTTTTAGGCGTTTAATATGGGGTGTTGATCCACTTCGTTGAGGAAGGAGTAGCTCTTGTCTATTACATATTTGGCTTATGGAACGGTATCTGTGCTAATTTCAATCTCTGGTTTTATGCAGCACCCCAACTCACCTTTCCCCTTAAGCAAGCGTAAGTTGATTTTCGACATTTGAGACCCTGTTCTGTTTTGTAATTCAGTTCCTGTGTAGCCAAGTATACATTCCGTGTATTAGTGATATGTTATGATGTTTCTTTTTCTGTGTGACTTATTTCACTTAGAATCATCGTACCTAAATCCACTCATTATGCTGCTACGTGTCTGATGACATAGATTTCATTGCTGAGTGATATTGCATTGTACGTAAATACCACAAATTCTTTATTCATTTTTCGCTTTCTGTGATATTGAACTTGTACCATAAACGAGGATCTTGTAAACAGAGCCGTCCCAAACTTTTGGGTGGCTGTGTCTTTTTGATTTTAATTTCCCTAAGCTATAGGAGCATAAGTGGAAGTGCCCTAGGCTCTGTTGCTTTGTTTTTTAGATGTTTCAGGAAACACCATACACTTCTCCAGAGTGGCTGTTGGCAATTTACATCCCGCCCATCAGCATAACAAGGCTCCCAGTTCTCCATGGCCTGTCCTGCCTTTCTGGATTTTACACTTTTTTCAGATGGCCCTTTTGCCCATGGGGCACTGAGACTTCATTGTAGTGCAGATTTCCTTTGCAAGCTTGCTTGGTTGGCCAAAAAGGGCGTATGCGTTTTTTCCTGAATATATTCAGGAAAAAACGCATACGCCCTTTTTGGCCAAGTGCATCATTGTGGACGTTCTGCCTCTTTTCCTATGCTTTTCATGCAATTCCAGTCTACCTCCTGAAATCGGTGTCCTGCAATTCTGACCCGCTTTCAAGTCCTCTTGGCAGCCTTACTTCAATATATTTTTGGACGATAGCTGTCATTTATAACTCTGCAGGTTTGTGAATTACAGTGACCCTGAGCTCCTTTGTTCAATTCGCCCTCCTGTGAGCTGGCCGCAACACCGCAAGATTGCTTCAGGCCCTAGTGTGCTTCCGGCACGGCAAGCTGAGCCTTTGGTTAATTCCTATTCCTGGTGGGAAATGAGAGTTAAATTTGCCCATCCAGACACCTCCAGCTAGTCTCTCATTGGTTCTCCATATTGCTGTTCATTTCCCGCAGAAATTGCAAACTGGGCCAAACAGGAGGTTAAAGGCACTGACTCTCCAAGTGGGGAGAGTGTTAGTAAAGCGTCTGGAATGTTGCACCCGAGTACCAGGGGACGAAAACTGCGACACATTTGAACACGTTTCCCGATCACACGGTGGATCATACTCTGGGTTCCACATGCATGTTTTAGCTGAAGGAAGAATCCCTTAAACCTGGAGAGTTCAGACCCATGGAATCGGTACCATGCAATATGACTTCAAAGGGTCTGCATTTGCTCACCAAACCTCACCAATCCTATCACTGCTGCATTTATGCTGCTGTACACACGCTTGATTCTCTTTCGGAGACATGTAAATCCATAGGTTTTAAGATTCTT